>NC_041222.1:102119559-102207298 GCF_002837175.3 Physeter macrocephalus | reverse complement strand
GCGGCCGTGGCTCACGGGCCCAGCCGCTCCGCGGCACGCGGGATCCTCCCGGACCGGGGCGCGAACCCGGTTCCCCTGCATCGGCAGGCGGACGCGCAACCACTGCGCCACCAGGGAAGCCCCTATTTATTTATTTATATTTTTAAATTAATTATTTATCTTTGGCTGCACTGGGTCTCCGCCGCTGTGCGCGGGGCTCCCTCCAGTTGAGAGAGCAGGCTCAGTAGTTGTGGCACATGGGCTTAGTTGCTCCGTGGCATGTGGGATCCTCCCGGACCAGGGCTCGAACCCCCGTTTCCTGCACTGGCAGGCAGACTCTTAACCACTGCGCCACCAGGGAAGCCCTATCCATTTTATATATGGTAGTGTGTATCTGTCAATCCCGTACTCTTAATTTATGCACCACCCCCCACTTTGGTAACCATAAGTTTGTTTTCTATGTCTGTGAGTCTGTCTCTGTTTTGTAAGTAAGTTCATTTGTACTATTTTTCAGATTCTGCCTATAAGTAATATACGATATTTGTCTTCCTCTGACAGACTTCAGTGCTTCCCCCCTTAAAACCGAATGGAGAGGCATGTAAGCCAATTATCAGAGACTTTCCTGTCAGCCTGCAAGCACACTCTCGGAGTCTAGAATGAAAGCAAAGCACACCTTTGGGTTCCAGCTGAGCCTTCCAATCACCCAAGGCCCAGTGGGTCTCGGGCCTTTGGGCTTAGTTCCTTTTTTACTGGATTCGGACTTCTCAACAGACCTGAGGCCTCTCCAGACCCCATGTCATAATCTCTGATGTGCTCTGTAGGGGAACCTGTTCGCTTTGGACCCTCCCTCTTTTCATCTTCTTCGTTACAGAGATTTAGGCTCTTTAAATCTTTTTGTCCCCTCACTTGCCCTTCCTGGATCCTATGGCATTGACTTGGCTGACTTCAAGTTTTGGTTTTGGTCGGTTTTGTTTGGTATCACTGCTAGGAGGGACAGGGGTGAGGTAGGTGACCAACTGACCCTGATCGTCCTGCCCTGATGAGCTCCTGGCCTGTGAGATTTTCACCTTTCAAACCAAGAAAAGTCCCAGGCAAACCGGGAGCAGCTGGTCACCCTGGGAGCTAGGAGCGACGACAGAAAGAGGAAAGGCAGTATTCCACAATCAGCGTGGAATATTTACATTAAAAACCAATCCTTTTACACTGAAAAGATTAACCTTCTCTTAGTGTATTTCCTATGACCTTCAAAGAAACTGTTTGCCTTGAGAAATACGTGTGTCTTAAATGAATATGTGTGTAATAAACCCCTCTCAGCTTAAACCAGCTCAAGCTGACTTGATTCTCACAACCACACCCTCCGCTTTCTTTCTCCAGGCACAGTGATGGTCCAGGCATTGGTGTGTGACCCAGCTCTGCTATTGAGGATTATCTCGTGGAAATTTGGCTTGAGCTCCTAAGATGTCTGTTTGTGATCTGTGTCAGACTGCAGGGACAACTTAAACTCAAGACTCACCAGTGGATACACGTCTCACTTGAGAATGAAATCAGCAAAGAAATAGGCAGAGCTGCAGGGCACAGAAAGGGACCGCAGTCTTCTCACCTGGTTGGAACGTCGGGGTCTGGTCACACCTGAAATGACCTTGCAGTTACAGGCGTGATAATACTCTCTATTTTGCTCCAAAGGGTTGGAGTTGTGTTTGTGTCACTAGGTACCTAAAGAATACTGAATAACTCGACATGATACAATGAAATTTAAATTTATAAACAGATAAATTTGGAGTACTATGGCCATAAAGTGGTTCACTTCATTAAATACTCAGTTTGCATTTAATGTATAATTCAATTTTAAAATGTTTGATGGGCATGTATACTTTCAGGAACACACATAATGCTTAAGGTGAAGGAAGTTGGGTAGAGCTCTTTCTCTTAGGCTGACTCTACTGTTTAACTAGCATGTTGCCTTGGGCAAGTTACTTAACCTCTCTGTGACTCATTTGCGCCATCCAAGAAATGTAGATAATAATAGTAACTAACTCTTATAGAAATTGTGTGTAGATGGTGAAGCAGCTAGAACAGTGGTCTGGCACTTGAATGAGAGTTGGCTCTTATTGGTAAGAAATAAAGGGTTGTTCATTCATCCCTTTTTCTATCACTTTTACAATTAATATAATAGTTTTTAGGCAGTTTTTAAAATCTTTTGTAAAAATATTTTTATTGGAGTGTAGTTGATTTACAAGGTTGTACAGCACAGTGAATCAGTTATACATACACATACATCCACTCTTTTTTAGATTCTTTCCCCACAGAAGTCGTTACTAGGCAATTTAGATAAGAACATGCAGCATCACGCATAGGTAAGCAAATACACCAACCACTTAAGCATTAAAAGAGGTAGAAGCAATTATGTAAATAAGTAGACAGAGGAAAAAGGCTGAAGATTTATAATAGGCCAAAGAGAAAACGTTATTTTTACAAGTCCAGGTTATGGCAATTTTTTTGCTCATTGAAAAATTTTACTTATTATATCAATTTTCCAGAAAAAGATAAATATACAAAACGCAGACATAGGTTTCAGAGAGTCGGTTTGAAAAAGTCTTTGTTAGGGTGAATGCTGCTGCTTTGATAATAATAAACAATCGCATAATAAATAGTCTCATAATTAGCATGATACTTCGCTGCCTCTGCTTTGTAAAAGGAAATAAGAGGCTAGACCTGGGTCATATCTCCAATGTGAAATATAGGGCATTTCAATTAAGATTCAAGTTGACTTTTTAAAGTGTTATTCAAGTCAAATGCTACCCGATGTCAATTGCTTCCAGCTGCCGAATGAGTTTGTAAAGTTATAGGGCGTTTCAACAGCACGGCCTGCAACGCGCCTTAATCTCGCGTTACAGCAGCACGGCCTGCAACGCGCCGCGCCTTAATCTCGAGTTACAGCAGCGGCTGGCAACGCGCCTTAATCTCACGTTTAAAACCTAGAAGATAAATCACAAAGTGCGTAAACGTGTATCACAATCATAATATGTGATAAATAAAGAATAACAATTACAAGTCGTAAGTCCCTAGTCCGTCCGTCCGTCCCCCCCCCCCCCACGTCTTCTTGCAGGAATATGCGTGGAACAAAGGCTACAATGTGTGTGTAAACTTTCAGAGGCAAATTACCAGTTACTTCCAATGTTAATCTTCTCTTACGCCTTTCCATTTCTTCAGTGGACAATTTTGCATATATTTAGGACGTGTTGACTGCTTTTTATTTTTTTCTACAGGTCATTTTCTTGGAGAAAGAATGGGGAAATTGTATTTCAGACCCAGACATGTCATTGACGGTTTAATTCATGCTCTTGACATTTCAGTGGAATGTCTTTGAATCTTCTGCATATGAATGAGAAAAAAAAAAGTAGAACCGTTCAGTGGTCAGACATTACTCTTACTGCCTCATTCTGTAAACTCTTCAAGTCAAAAGGAAAATTAAATGGCATTTTGAAACAAGTGTACACATATGAGAGTATCTTCCAGAATTCAGTGGTCTAAGACTGGATTAGAAAGAAAGAAGGTTCATTGCTGGCCAGGCGCTTATTCCCCATTTTTCATTTCTGTTTGTAATTCCTGTCATCTTTGTTTCTTATGCTTTGGCTAAAAAGGGCGAGTCATATTTATTGGAACTGGGTTTCAATAAACATTATGCATTATGGTGAACCAAAGAGTGATTTATTGATAATTTGTCACTTATATTTATGAAAATGTAGACCCCAGAGCTGCAGAGCTGGTAAATCATATTCTACAGCTTGAACATGTTGGTTTCCCCCCCTACCCGCCCCGTTTACTGCCAAAAGCACACCATCCACGCTGACTGCCCCGTACAACTCGGGTCCTGGTCATCACGTACTTACACAAAACAAGAAAGAACAACTGTGAGATATTTACTTTTTGGCTCCAATATGTTTTCAATTTAATTCTCAAGTTGAAGAAATAATAAATTGATAAAATATAATTAGATGTGAGATTACAATTTAATGAGGCCAGAGAAGGGGCAAGAATGTAAATGGAACAGTAGAGGTGTGGATTTTTTTTTTTTTTTTTTAGCTTGTTTATTATGTTACAGCTGTAAAGAACTTTCGCACAGTTTCCAGATGCAGGCAGCTGTTAGTCCTTCCGGGAAGGAAACAAAGGTTCAGAGTTCATTTTGATCCACTTGTTCTGGACTAGTGGTATTTAAGATGACACTTGGCGGGGTTGCAGCCGCCAGCCGGACCCGAGGTTGTCAGGATGGGCATCGCTTCTCTCATCTGGAAATTTCTCCAGCCACAGGAGGCCCAGTTTTCCTAATATGTTTATCTCCCATGGTGATGTCAGCAGAACTCAGCAAATCTAATATTCATGCTCAAGCAGATTTGCTGGTGCTCTTTCCTTATAAGAATAGGCCCTATATCACTCTTGCAGCTGCTTCCTCCAGATATGTGGACGCCCTTTGTGTTTCATGTTCTCTCAGACAGGGCTTGGGCAGGGAACAAAGCGCCTACCTATCTGGCTGCAACCTATTTTTCTGGGGGTTTTTATGTTTGTTTTTTATTCACAAAAATCTAATTCCAGTGTTTTTTCTGTTTTGTTTTCTACAGATGTGACTATAACCATGTCTTTTTCCATTTGGCCAAATCTTTTGAACATAAAATATTTACAGCAGGAAAATAGCACATTTTTTTTTTCTTGGAAGAATAATTGAGAGAAATAAAGAAGATTTCTAAACACAATTTAGGCAGAAAAATATTTCTTAAGCGTAATGCTTTAAGTCTAAGGAATCAAACTCATGAAACTGTATATATGTTCCACACAGGAGTCTACAAAACCATGTTATGTGAACTGTTGTATAATATCTCAAGTTTTAATTATATGGTAACTAATCACTGGTTTCAGGTTCACAGTGCTTTTTATGATTTGGTGGCAAATATATAATGAAAAGATGGAGAAAAAGCATAATTAGCTGCAGATTTCTTTTACACTTATGCAAATCTTTATTTCTTTAATGAAGAAATACTGATTGCATTTAAAATCTGCAACTACATGCGTCAAGATTGTTGGACGCTTACTAAGTGAAAGATGGGGAACTTATGTCTCCTTGTGAATTTAAGGTAATTTATTCCCACACGTCTTACTTACATTTGAGCAGGTACATGTTAAAACTATTTCTAAATGAGTCAATTTCAGTTATTTTTAAGCATGACAGTGTTGTAGCAACCTTAGGGGCTATCTTTGATACATAACTAATCTTGTATAACTAAGTTATATATAATTTCATATAACTTTGTAATTTTAAACGGTAAAATTACATGTATTTGTGTTATGTCACAGGATTGCTTATTTTTATATCTTTTGAGAAACATAAATGTTGATTATATAATACTTTGGGTGCTAATTCCGCACCCAAAGCACTCTCTTTTTCAAAGCCATCATCAAATATGCCTCTTTTGCTAGATTTGCAGTCAAAGCATAGTCTCAAATTGTAGGTGAAAGACAAGGCCCTTTAGTTTATGTTAAGGACTAGTTAAAAATATAGTATAGATGCTGTACACAAACTTATACAGTGCTGTAGGGCAATTATATCTCAATAAAACTGGAAGAAAAAACAGGATTGATGTTACAAGCGTTTGTTTTATGGTAGTTTGAGCAAAAGTTTAATTGTATACGTACTGATCTTATATGCAAAGATCTCCAAGTGTAAATTCTCATACAATTTAGCCCTATAAAATTCTTCGTGTCCTCATTTTATAAATTTGTAAATTGATATTTGAAGATTTAATATACACTGACCCAGGTCACATTTCAGCCACAGATAAGAGTAGTTTTATATCAATTTTTTATTTTTTTGATATAAATTTATATGTTAAAAAGTTAAATTTTAAGACTGCCCACTTAAAAAAATTCCTGCAAATAATGGAACATAAGATTGGTTTTCAAGTCAAAGGGACTGTCACCTTAATTTATCTTAACCAGAAGAGTTTGACAAAGAATACATTTGAAAAGAAAGCTAATAAAGGACAATATCAGAAACAACCAAAGATATCTATTTGAAGTTATATTTTTAACTCTTATTTTTATAAATTCTAATCACATAGAATGTAAAACCAGAACATTTGGAAAATACTTTCATTCACTGTTACTTGAAATGTGGAATTTTCTTAAGTGAAGGTAAGGTGTATGGCAGAAGGGATTCTGCAGGTGTACTGAGGTCCCTGATCAGCTGACTTCAGTAAGTCAGAAAGGAGGTTGTCTTGTCTGCGCCTGACCTCAGATGAGCCTAGAAGGGGCGGTGCCCCCCTGAAGGCAGGCAATGGACAGAGGGCCTACGGAGGAGGCTACATAGCAAGGACTGGACGAAGCCTCTAGTTGCTGAGATCATTCCCAGCCAAGAGCTAGCAAGAAACCAAGGCCTCAGTCCAATAGCCACAAGGATCAGAATACTGACCGGAAGAGGGCTCTGAGCTCCACGTGAGAACCCAGAAGCGGCTGAGACCCTGAGCAGAGAGGCCAGCCACACCACCCATGCCCAGACTGCTGACCTACAGAACGCTGAGATAAAAGGTGATATTGCAGGTATTGCAGGCTGCCTAGTTTGTGTGATTTACTGCACGCCAGAGAAAACGAATAAAGCTATAGACTGGCAAAGCCAAGATCCTAACTCAAGTCTATCCGACACCAGCGCCTCTCAGCGGTTCTTCACATGGACACGTATTATTGTACTGCACTGCTTGCTCATTCTCTGCACAGTTCTTGCTCTAAATCATCTTTGACTCTGGGTTCCAGATTAAAGGTAGGCAAATATACCATGCAAAGACAGTTTGCTGGGCTTCGAGTTCCTGGTCCAGGCCGATGTGATGAGGAAGAGCAGGACTGGAGAATTTGTGGATATCCGCATCCTTGGTGTCAACCGAAGGATGCTAATGGCAGTCTTAACACCTTATGCTAAAGTTACTGCATTTGTAGAATCAAGTGCAAACATAGCTGATGGCACCAGCTTTGGTTTGTCATTGAACACGTCACCCTGTGTTTCTTGATAAAATATGGGCTTAGTCAGACCTAATTTTATCCCTACCAGCCCAAATAAAGATTCCATAAGAGAGAAAGAATTGAAATACAAGCAAGACAGCTGAGGTTCTGAAGTGCTGCACCAGGACTCAGTTGTATGGGGTCATGAGATAAAATCCAGTGTGGGTTTCAGGGCTCCGAGGGCATCGGGGACTTGCACTTTGCCTAACCAGTGGTAGCAAGACAAGTTCTCTGGTCGATGTGGCAGAGGGCCAGGAGAGCAGGCATGGCTGCATCAGGGTGTTCAGACATAGTAGTCAGATGAAGATTTCCATGTGCCCCAGTGAGATGTGAGAAAAGCCCATGATTTTACATTCCCAAGAGAAACACATACATCCCTGAGACAGATCTCGGGTGATATTTGGAGACTGGGCCATGGTTTGTGTGAACAGGAATTGGAAACCAGATGAGAGTGAGGTGCCTTTGCAGGTATCAACACGAGCAGATGAGGTACAGACACCAGACCTTCTGCCCCTCTCCCCCGCAAATGACACACCTCTGGCACTTGGGAGGGCCCTGGAGCTTAGGTACAATTCTAGGAATTGGGTGAAAGGGAGTGAGTCACCCTGAAGTAACTATATATGTAATTATAATTATATATGTGCTATTTATATTTATTTAAAACTATAATATATAAAATACCATATATAATATATATTATAGCTTTATAATAATAACTATATTTTAGGGTTATATGTAACTATATGTTTTCCTTCATCCAGTGGGACTGGAGCTCAAAATAGAAATTATGTCTTGTGGAACAACAATAAGGAAAATTCTACTTCCTAAAAACCTAGGTTTGGGCCCTATATATGTGTAACTATCCCATCTCATTAATAACAATGAATTGGTGTCAGCAACGTCATATTAATCGCCAACACTGTGTGTACTGGAAACTGGAACCCACCGAGGCTGTGATCTGTCCAAGATCATATAATAAATTAGTGGCTAGCACCTCACTAGACTCTAGACTTTCACCTGGTCTTTGTTAGTGCTTGTGTTGGAATAACACTTTCCTCTGATATCTAGAAAACTGAAGGCTCAGCCCCACTTTCCTCTCAGGTTTGCGGAATGTCATTCCTGGTTTATACGTCTCCTGATTCCACTTACTGTAGGGAAACCTGCGGCTGAAGAGTAATGGATGAACAGTTGGTATCGCAAAGTTTTGAGGGGGTAGTGTCCTGAAAATAAATGCCCATGACCTGATGCTTATAAAAATTGGTGAACCCCGGGCAGGGATCGGAAGAGTCGTGGAGAAAGATGGTTGAAATATGTTTAACTTCAGTAGAAAAGCCAATCTGCAAAAATATACTAGTTCCTGAAGTCTTAAGCATTTCATGACCGGCTGGGAGCAGACGTTCGTTCCAACATCCCTGTCCCAGAGCCTGGGATGTTAAAATACCATTTACATCCTTGAAATAAGCTGATATTTTCACCTCATAAAAATACCTGTGCATGTTCACCTGAGAAGAAAAGAAAAAAAGTGACATTTTCTGGTGATTTTCTTGAAGAATCCGGTACTCATTTTCAAAAGGAAGAAATGGAAAAGTCTTCATTTCCAGCAGCTTGGAGATGGGAGGGAAGGAATTAGTATCTGCAATTCTTACAACGGTCTGTTGTTTTCAGAAAAGTATAAAACACTATGTGTGCACGTAGGTACAGAGGAACAGGCATGGTAACATTCTTTAACAATAACTTGAAAGTCTTTTTAAAAAAATTTTTGATTCTTGTTCTGCCTGCGGGATATCCGGAGGCAAAGATTTCGGCAGGAGTTGGATTCATTCTCGGATGTCAATGAACTACCCTGAACTTCCTCTCTGTGCGTTCTCTGCTTTTAAATCCAGGGAAAGCTGTCAGCTTTTAAGCGTGCATATGGGACATCCCTATTTTGTCACTGCTGGAAGTTAACCAAAGCCCTGCCATCTAATTTGCTGGGGTTTTTTTTTTTTTCTCCTCTGTTGAAATTAATATTTGAAATTTGAAAGCCCCGCATTAGCACCGAACATTGGAAACATTTTATGGCACTTCAGCGGTTCTGTAGTGCCAGCTTGTTTTCCATCCGCTCCGAGCCTCGGGATGCTAAGAGCCCAGGGACGGCCCGTAGAGGTTTCACCATAATCCACCTTTATCCATTAACAGACACTCAATCACTAAAGTGCTTACTAGACTAAACATATTTATCCAGCCGAATCACACTTTACAATGCAAATCTGCCAATCCCCAGCTATTAACAAGAAACTGCTTTAAGGGGATTTTGGTGTTTGTGCTGTGAAGAGCCCGCTTACCTACAACAAACCACTAAACCAAATTAACGTAGCTGTATCCTCGTAAAAGAAACCAGATATCCTGTTGTGAAAATGGAGAGCTTGGTGGGACAGACCTCCTTTGATGGCTTCGCAGTGTGGCAGACAGGGCTTCAGACTTCCAATCTGGCCACCAAGTCATTACGACGAACCTCCACTGTTCAGCTCTCGATAACTTTAAAAGCAAAATAAAAATGCAGCGTCCGGGTAACTCAGTTAAGTCGGCAGCGTCCTCAGTTACTATTAGAATCGCCGTAAGTGCTGTAATTGTTGGATAAGGCTCCTTAATTCTAACTGCTCCTTCAACCAAGATCATGTTGTAAAAGTGCTTGCATTAGCCAAAAATAAAATCCAAAAGACACAAATGTGGTAGTAATAATAATTCTTTTTATTAGCCTGGCAGAGAGGAAGAGAACAGAGCTTTAAAGACTTCAAAGTTCTGACCAAAAAGAAAATCAGAATCGGAGGCCCTCATGTATTCTTTGCCCCATCATTAGAGCAATACTTACTAAGTGCCATCATCACGAGCTAAGGGTTTGACAACGCTTTTTTTCTGGTCTGCGGGAAAGTCATGCCATCTGTGTTGCCACACTAATTTAAGATTTCTGTCACAAACTACATAACACAGCCTTGAATGTCCTCACACAGAACTCTTAATCGCCCCAGACTTATTGGTATTATACCTCCTTTAAATACCAATATTTTAAGGCAGCTTTGACACTTGGTAGGGTTTGAGGTAATTTTTTCCCCCACTTAGCTCGCAAGAGAAGAAAGGTAGAATTTACTCAGAGTTAAGCTACCGACACAAAGTAAATAGGAATTCGTAAAATAATAGGCCATTATACTGCACAGAAAAAGAACACTACTGTATCTCAACTCCACACCTCTGGTACGAAAATGAAATATGAATTTCCAGTCTCTACTGTTTATCAAAAATAATGAGCACTTTCTTATTTTAGTCGACTTTATAGGCACTTCTGGGGAAAATATTATGTGCAGCTAGAGCCAGCTTCGTTTTGGAGGGCACTCTTCACTCTGGAATCATTTCCAAAGTGAATAAACCACAGTGTGCCTTTTCCCAAAGATCAGCCGAAGAAAGACTTCAAGCCAAAATAAAAATTAAATTGTCATGCAGCAAAATGTCAGCAGTTTGCTAGAAATATTTCAGAAACATGGGTATGTTCCTGAAATAGGAATAATAAATATAAATTCTTGTTTCTATATGTATTTAATCTTTGTCTACCCCTCTCATCTCTCATAGTGTAGGAATGAATTACAAAGGAGCTGCCAGATGAATCATGACATATTTTGAGGTCAGGTTTTTGCTGTAAAATGTGTGAAAAATAGTCTTGATGGCCTACTTAGTTAAAAAAATGAAATAAGAACAAACACTAATGTTTTGGTCCATGTGTTAAGAAGTGCAATTCTTCTGACATTTGAAGTAATAATGTGAATATCCTAGAGTTATGTAAATATCCCTTTCACGTCCATGCGCACCAAATAATGTTCTTATAAAATTACCTGCCTTATGTTTATGATAATAACCTGGGATTTAAATCCGGACAGGATAAATGTTATGTTTACGGGCGAGCATGGAGTAGTGAAAATACTGAGTAAAATATTGAAGAACAATATTGGAAACTTTAGCTCTTGGCCTTGAAACCATTTTTTTCCAATTTAGCTATCACAGAGGACAGCATTTATAAGCATAATTATAATGTTGATATTTTATCTTCCCTCGTGGCTTTTAAATTTCAATTTCCGATGGGAATATTCATTAGCTTTTTGATGGGAATATTAACCGTTCACTATTTCATGTTGGATTTCGAAACTGCATTTTTCTGGCAACAATATGTATCTATCATCCAAGAGAAGTGTGGATAATGTATAGTCAGTAAAAACATTTAATGATATGGGTGCTGTGTTGGAAAGATAGAAGAAGCAGGAAACATCCTCCAGTTTAGAGGGGCTCATGAGATAGAATTATGAAGAATTTTATAAACTATCTCCTAGAAATATACAACAGTGTCTGCAGGATTCCTGTAAAGGAAAAAGGAGATAAAGAGAGAAGGTTTCCAGCATTGGATTGTAAATTCTTCCTGAGGATGACTGTCATTTTCATTTCTTGATACCGATCAGAGCCTGACATTGTACAGGTAGGAGATCAATAAATGTGTGTTGTCTTAATGAATAAAAGGATTGCAACAACAGATTTTGGGGGAGCGAGACTCGTGGAACAAGAAGGTAGCTGTTCCCCCCAGGCCATGGAAAAGTGAGGGCGGCAGGGAGAAGCAAAGGGGCTGGTGGAGGAGGGGCACTTTGAATTCTACATGTCCTCTTGGGCTCTACCCCAAGGCAAGGCAGACAGATAGCACATTTTCACAAATCCAAACTGCAGAACGCATCACTGTTTTGCAACATCAAAGACGCTGCACTAGCGTCCCTTTGTGGTACAGGAAGCAGGACCACCTCTTACAATCAACCTGGGAAGAGATGTAGATTTTATTTAGCTCACTTCCTGGTTGGTATAGGAGTTTCTTCTGCAGCCTCCCGGCCACAGATCTAAGGAGAAACTCACTTGTTACTGTAGAAGAAAGTTCAGATGTAAGGTCTTGTTTTATTATCTCACAAGGGAAGATAAACATCTTGGAAGAAGATGCCCAGGATCTGGGATGAGAGTCCCTTGAGGAAACCACCCACCACTGCGATCCTGTGTACTTATATGGCCTCATCAGTTCTCTGTGTCTAAGTAGAACATTATTGTCACCCTCCCAACCTCCTGCAAATGGAACTACCTGTAGTAGACTTTTAAAAATTGTTTTAACTAATTGTTTTTCCTGTCTCCTAGTAGTTCAGAAGATTCTTTCCATATCTGCCTGTTTCCATCAGTACCACCTTAGACCCACGTTAAAATAGCTAGATCGTTTAGTGCTCACAGACTTGGGGATGTGACAGAGCAAAAATCTTTTTGCTTTTAGTTTACAAAAGTCAAAGCCAGAGGGAGAAGAGAGAAGGTGTGAGGGGTAGACAAAAACTTAAAGATTTGGGGAATGAGGGATTTTATTGTCACACCAGAAAACATTTCCCCGGATGGAGTGTGGGAGGAGAGGAGGAAGAGAAGTGCTGAGAGAGCTTGGTGAGTCCTGGGAGAGGAGCCGGAACCAGATCTAGTTAGATCCGTAAGGATTTGTAAACACGCCAGATAGATTTGTGGGCTTTGTGAGCAAAGGGGACGCAGAGCTCCTGAAGGCGGCAGGACCCCAGAGCAGGACAGGCTGACCAGTGGGTCTGGGAGACACATACAGACAGCCTCCCAGAGGTTCCCGAGGGGCAGGCTGACCAACATGGCAGCACGTGGTGACGGACCCCAGGGACAGAAATGTCGTGTGCAAAGGGATGGTGGCCACCTGAGTGCCTGGTGAATGAAGACCAGCTGGGACGTGCTGCAGTGGATATCTGACAGCAAAGCGCCCATGGCACCCCCTTCCCAGGTCTTGGTTGGCACCATGGACTCACCTAGACCTTGACCCTACCAACAATGGGTGATTATCCCAATTAACTGAGCTTTGGGTTAAGCCACCAAGGTAGAGTCGGGAAGCAAAATCGAAACGGTGCTGAGTTATGGAATGGAAAACTTTCAGAATGTTCTACTGCTCGTCAACTGTCAATTTGTAGACTGAAATGGACACCATCTACATCATTAGTGTTTCTAAAACTGTGAAACTGGCAAAACAAAGGAAAAATGCTCAGCCGCCCCCCCCACCAAAAAAACCCCAAACAGATCTAGAAATGCAAATGGGTGTGAGAATAGAGTGAATGTTCTCTGTTTCCTCTTCCCCCACCAACTGGCACATGAATACTGGCTCTACTCCACACAGATGAGAACTGTTGATGAGAATTTTTCAACCTTTTAGAGCCCATTAGATTAAGAGGCATCTTCATTTGAGGTTGAAAACACAGAAGAAAAGAAAATTCTACTTTCACGAGGTTAATTTTTATATTAAGATTTTATCCTTATTTTGAACAAACTATGAAACCTACAGAGTTTGCCCATCATGACTGGCCTTGGCAAAGAGAAAATGTCCTTGCAGAACCCTGACCAGAAGTGATGTGGATTTTTTGTTTGAACGTGACCCAAGCAGCTCCAATGACGCATGAAGTGACAGAAATCTCAGGAGAAGGCCCAGGTTAGGTTCATTCAACAAGGGGCCATTCAGGGTTGTCCGATGGCTGAGAAGCCATGTTAAGGTAAAAGAAACCATGGGCTCTGGTTCCAGACAGTCACAAGCAAACTGGAATCCCAGCACGGAGAGCGTTTCTCCCAGCTGCCTAGATTTTATCTTTTCTTGGAAGAACTCACTAGACCTTTAATCCTTGGATTGTGGTAGAGTTGGAAAATGAGGAAAAAGGAACACGAGGCTGTAAATGGATTCTGTTTACGCTTATAGCATTTAAAAGATTTTTCATTCATTTTCTCTTGGAGAAATAATACTTCTATCAGTGCAGATGTCAATTTTGAAGGAATTCTGCAAATTGCAAATATATGGCAGGTAAATTACTTGTAATAGATTTCACACTTAATAATAATAATAATTTTCATTTATAAAATAAGAAGTTTTGAAAATGGTTGGATCACCAGCAATGGAGGGCCTCCTGCCTTTATTATAGGCTTTATCTTCTATTATCACCCAAGGCACTAACATTAAATAAAATTATAAATTTAATTCTTTAGTTGCGCTAGACACATTCCAAGTGCTCAAAAGCCATGTCTGGCCAGAGGTTGGTGTTTGGATAATTCACATAGAGAACATTTCCTTCATCACAGAAAGTGCTATTGGCCAGTGCTGCTGTAGAGCTAATAGTCGTGTTATTGGGAGGAGAGAAAATCTGAAATATTACTGCCACAGTTTCTTTCTTTATGTACTGTGTAAACACAAAACTTCCGTTAAGAGCAAGTTTATAGTGACACCATGGCTAATATCCTACTAATTCCAGCCCTCACTGACTGGCTGCCTGACCAACTGAATGAATTTTTCCCGATTTTAATGTAATATGAGCTGAACAACTAAAATAAAATAAGGATTTATTCTACTGATTGGAGGTTAATGAGCGTGCTTTACATGAAAACTCAAATACTGATGACATGATTATTCTTATCTCAGTCTTAGCCTACAGATACAAACCACATTGCTAAGGAAGAAAACACACCATTTGGTTAATTCTGCACCAAAATATTTGCTGTTTGGTTGTTTTAGCATTTATTTCTTCTGTGCTTAAAAAGAATTGGTGGAGACATCACAAATATTTATGTATATTCAGTGCGGTGCAAGCGTCTTACACATTTTAGAATTAATCCTGAATGCCCTTGTGTACTCATATGAGGAACGCTGAGGGCAAACTTGTTTGGAGTTTTCACATTGAGTTAGATGAGGGAATCAGTTCATTTGAAAGACTAATCTTTAAGTCCGTAATCTCTACCTTTTCCTGTGTTTATTTTTGAAATCCACTTTTGTTGAGAATTGTGGAATAATGGTTTACACTAAGGAAGTGAGTCAGTGTCACCATGAAGTAAGAGGATTAAATTCGGGGAACGGTAATGACCAGTAGGGTTCTATGTTGTAGAAATGGGTGGTAGGCAGGGAGACTAAGCAGATTGTTCTGGAGGAAACACGTATGGATCCTGGGAATCCAAAAATACTCTTAAATTGAAGGTGACTCCTTGAAGATGGCTGAAAAAAAAAAGATGCAATTTTTCAGTGACATAAGAATCCACATGTAAGGTGACACCCCTGTGTATCCCTCTACTTAGGCACGTAGAGGATTTTTATTTATAAAGAAGATTTTGTTAGGTCTCATATCTACTTCTTTTTTTCTTTAACATCTTTATTGGAGTATAACTGTTTTACAATGGTGTGTTAGTTTCTGCTTCATATCTACTTCTAAGTCAGATCTTTTTGAAAGGAATAGTTTGTCATTCCTTTGAGTGAGTGATGAATGAAGTTTTCACTTTTTGGATTAAATGTACTTTCATCACTTTGGATTTTTAAAACATATATTCAAAATACAGGAAGCAGCATTTAAATTGGTATCGGTGTTCTGGTCGTTTCTCCACACACACAAAAGAAGTCTAGCCACATATAGACTTAATTCCAGAAAAGATGAGAAGAAACTTTGGGTATCTCAAATGGAATATGTAGCTGTCGGCTTTGCTACTTTTTTTTCATTCTTCAGTAATAGAGATGAAGGCAAAAGATAGCAGTTTTTGAACATTACTATTTTGAACACAAAACATATGTACTATTTTATAAATCCTTAAAACCCTTTCAATGCTTGGGTGCTTTCTTATGAGGGTCTCACTGCATTTGGAATCAAGAAATATTTATTAAGTTCCCACTTTGTGGAGAGCAGTGTGTTGGTTCTTTTGGGGGATAATGAAAAAATATGACATAATCCCTGCTGTAGGGGGGTGGTTTGTAAAGCAGTGGAGAGAGAAAACTCTCAAAGCAAACAGAGGAAGGAGTAATGCAAGATAGCTTATTTTAATGGTATAGACATTAAACATAATGAGGCCGAGAGGAAAGGGCAGGTCCCCTGGAGGAAATGGGACTGAAGTTAGGTTTTGATGGATGGATGAGGGTTGGAAAGGAAGATGGGCAAAGGAGATGCCTTTGAGTAGAGGAGCTGTAGGTGGGGTTTTGGAGACCCGAAGAGCATGCAGCGTTCTTGGGGCAGCTCTTGATGCAGCTGGAAAACAATTCTGAAGACTGGAGCATCTGAGGTTGTGTAATGAGCCTGAGGCTTCCTATTATAGTCAGGCTTTGTATATGAGTCCCTTGAGGGACCATGGAAACCACCAGCGATTCAGACCGTGGTTAAAGAACAAGAGGGGAAGGTCTCTGCGTTCTGGGCTCTCATCTAAGCTAATTTTTCATCAAGAAAGAAGTGAGTAGCCAACCCTTCAACACTTCCTTTACCTAAAGGAGATTGCATTTCCTCTATTAGTCTGCTGTCCACTTTTAAATGGGACACAGTATTTTGAAATTTTTACTTATGGTTAAAAAGTTTCTCAGTGGTTTGGAAACTTGGGTAGTCCTAAATTTCTCTCAGATTTCCCCTCCTTATTAGTTTGTATAAATATTGATTCACCCTAGCAATGAGTTATGGGTAGGAGGGATTTTTCTCCTTTTTTGTGCTATAGAACACAGCATTCCAGAAAAACCTCATTTCCGTTGATGAATGGCTATTGGCATACAGAAATCTGGCATGTGGTTGAGGAGAAGGGATACAGCTGACATGAGAAAAGCTGGAGAAGGAGACCGTAATCCCCCTTCAAATTCACTGCTTATTAGAGGAGCTAAAATGATTAAGCAGCTGGAGGTTTTGATGTATGAGGAAAGATTAAAAGAATTACATGTGTGTAAGTTGGCCGTAGAGCTAAGGGGTATGTGCATGTGTGGTGGGGTGGACCCTGATAGCTGTTTGCAGATAATTGAAAGTATAAGCTCCACAGAGGGAGAGGGATTGTGGAGGTGGTCTTTAGGGGATTATCTAAGGGCAATGAATGAACTGGAGAAAAGGGGAAAAAAATGGCTTCATCAGGAGGACTTTCCTAATGGGTGAGACTTAAGAGGCCATAAAAGAATCTCCCACAAGGGGTGGCGAAATTCCCATCCCTTGAGTCATCTGGAGGAGGCCTATAAAGCGTTGGAAGCACACCATGCTGCCCTGTGGGGGGACAGACTTGGTAAGCAAGACCATCCTTTGTCTTGATGTTTTACAGCTCAATTTCGAGGATGAATCAATTGGTAAACAGTAAATCTGGAAACTCCCCAGGAACGGAGTCTGTCTCATCCCACTGATAATTTTCTCCAAGTACGAGAGACATGTCCCACACCTCTTCCTCCTCTGATTTCCACACATTGTCCTTGACATTATATCATTTCTTAAGGGACATAATGGTCCAATGGTAGAGGGATTGCAAGATGGAAAGCGTAGGCAGCATGTAATTCATATGAACGAACCCTCCCTGCACTGCAATCTCTTTCCCTGAACACGCCTGCCATCTGTTATGTTAGGAGGATGAGCTGTATTGTGTTCCTCATGGTTCCTCAGTGTTAATGAGTGTTTGGACCACGCTACTCTGGGAAATGAAATTGGTCAAGGCTAGCTTTTCTCCAGTACCATGACAAGGCAGAAATTCTTTCTGGTGACTTTTGATAATGAAAACCAGAGTATGTCTATTTTTATAATTTGCACAAACTGAAAGAGGTAGGATCTCAGAGCTCTTCATTTCAATGCAAATGGAAAAAGAAAGAAAGGAAGAAAGAAAGAAAAAAAGAAAGAAAGAAAGAAAGAAAGAAAGGAAGGAAGGAAGAAAGAAAGAAAGAAAGAAAAAGAAAGAAAAATCCCATAACCTTGTAGGATAATATGCTTCAACTTCATAGTTTGCCTCTCAGGTTTTTCCTGCATGGGAGGAATAATACATGATTCTCACACGAAGATTTACATCCAAGTCTTTCTGCACAGTGTTATTTATACAACTAATAACTAGAAATAACCTAAATATTAATAGTAGGTTAAAAAGTTTTTATGTCTTTATGATAAATTGTCACAGCTGCAAAATTCATGGTTTTGAAGAATATATAATACTATGAGAAAATGCACATGATATGTTGGAAGAAGTAAGCAAGACATACAAATACAGGGGCATTTTAAATGTATTTAGATAAGAAGATGGATGGATAAATGGATAGACATTTATATCAGCCTTGTTATCTCTGAGCGGTGGGATTATGAATGATGTTAATTTTCTTCTTCATACTCTTTCATGTGTTTTGCAATTAATACATATTACTTATCACACTGATTTAAACAGATTTTTACATTTAAAAGTAAAAGAAATTTTTTTAAAAACACAGGTATTTGGATAAGAATATTTTGCATTAAGCAATAGACTAATCACAGCTCAGAGTGGACTTTTCTGCATAAAAAAATAGATTAGGTGGAAAAAATTGTGGTACTTCTATACAATTTAGAAAGAGAAAAATTAAATTTTGTATTTTTTATCCAAACTATTTTTATAAGCTGAAACAAGCAGAAAGTTGAGGATTGGTTTATGTCAGCATTTCACAAGCTGCTTCCAAGTAACCTAGTGTATCAAAATATTTTATTATGTTTACTTCCAAAAACCTTTCATTGGGGTACAATGTCAGACATTTTATTTATTTTTATTTTTTTTTAAATTTTGAACTCTTCAAGTTTAATTCCACCAAAATTACATCACAGAATTGGTACATAATGAAGTATTTCTAATGAAAGGAATAAACAGAACTTGCCTAAGAACTGGTTCATATTTGTGACATGTTATGTACACACCAGGCCTGGAATTTTACCACTCCTGTCAATAGAAATTCACAAAGCTCAATACGTTGTACATTTTAAAAAGTACTAACAAAGATAAACATGTTTCTATTCTTCTGGACTTACTAGAATCTTTATATAGTGATATGTATTTCTGACTCTTCAAGAGAGAGATATTACGGCATCATTTTCTACAGTAAATCAATAGAGGAATTACTATGAAATGTAGCATAAAACGTTTTCTGTTATTATCTTTAGTATTAACTTTTTTCCTATTACCTTTATTATTTAGCATTGTTGTAGAATATCAGAATTATGAAAAAATTAAAATTATGAGAATCAGAAAGAAAAAAATGATCAAATGAAAGCAATTAAAACTATAAAAATTCATGAGACCATCACAAGTAAAAAATATAAGATTTCATTCATTCCTTTTACAAATATTTATTGTGTGTCTTTGATGGCTCTGGTGCTCTTCTAGAGACAATGAATAAAAAAGGACAAAGATCCCTGTCACTGTGAGGTTTTCATTATGGCAAACGTTAAATCTTCCGTGACATACTAAGTATCTGTATGTACACGCTAAATATTGTGAAAGTAATCTTTATGTGAAGTTTTGTGCTTGTTTGTTTTTCCCTGGAAGTAGAAGCACTGAACTAAAAGAAGTTGTCCTTTAGAGATCCCTGACAGATATTGTTGAAATGGTCTAAATTGATTTGATGTTTTTCCTCTATTAGTGTAAATTATTGTCTTAGCATCTTTTATTAATTTATCTTTAATTTATTCATCAGTCTGATATGCCACATTCAATGGCATACAAAATATATTATATATACATATATGCATATATATTCTATTTTATTAATCTACCTATTCTACTTTCCATATGAAGAAGCAGGGGACAGATGTATTAATTAACTTTCCCATCCATTAATTAACCTTCTTAACCAAAATATATTATATATACATGTATGCATATATATTCTATTTTATTAATCTACCTATTCTACTTTCCATATGAAGAAGCAGGGGACAGACGTATTAATTAACTTTCCCAACCATTAGAACAAAAATATGAATTGTCTAAATTATTTGAAGACACATATTCAAAACAAAATAAAACAAATAAAGCAGACCATATAGTAAATAAAGAAAGCAGTGAAATTTGAAGCATAACAGAACATGTGATGGCAGGGACAAGACCAAAAAATTTATTGATAAATATGAATGGGCTAAGTGAACCCACAAAAAGAAAAGATTCTGATTGACTCACAAAGCAAAACACAACTAGTAATTGCTACGTGAGATATGTCTTTAAAAAATAATTTAGTAATGTTGAATCTAAAAGCATAGGGAAAGACACAGCATATAAACACATATAAAATAGATAACCAACAGGGACTCACAGTATAGTACTGGGAACTCTACTCAATATTTTGTAATAGCCTATAAGAGAAAAGAATCTGAAAAAGAATATACATATAGATATATAACTGAATATAAAACTGAATATAACTTTATATATATATGTATAAAGTATATATATAACTGAATCACTGTGCTGTACACCTGAAACTAACACAACATTGTAATTCAAGTATGCTTCAATAAAAAAAAGAAAATGCAAACAAAAAGTGAAAAGGTTGTTATCCTCACTAAAGACTGGAGTGAAATCAGATGAAAATGTTACATGAGATAAGCAAGATAATCTATTAATTATCATACACCAAGTTATTTTATTTTGAAAGTTCCTCTTTTTATTGGTTATAAATTTATTTATTTATTTATTTATTTTTGGCTGTGTTGGGTCTTCGTTGCTGCGTGCGGGCTTTCTCTAGCTGTGGCGAGCAGGAGCTACTCTTCATTGCAGTGCGGGGGCTTCTCATTGCCGTGGCTTCTCTTGTTGTGGAGCATGGGCTCTAGGGGGGCGGGCTTCAGTAGCTGTGGCACGCAGGCTCAGTAGTTGTGGCTCATGGCCTTTAGAGCGCAGGCTCGGTAGTTATGGTGCACGGGCTTAGTTGCTCCGCAGCATGTGGGATCTTCCCGGACCAGAGCCCGAACTGGGTCTCCTGCATTGGCTGGCGGATTCTTAACCACTGCGCCACCAGGGAAGTCCTACCGAGTTACTTTAACTTAGACAAGTTTATGAATGTTTTCGTCCCCCTGCTTCTTCACATGGAAAGTAGAATAGACAGATTAAGAAAATAAACTGGACAGCCAGCACTGAGACCAAGCAGCCTTGCTTTCTAGCACCACTCCTTACCTGGATCAAAAGTCAGGGCCTGGATTTTCCCTCCTTCTCTGACTCAGGAACGTATATATGGCAGACTTTCCTGACAGTGTAATGCCATTGAAGGTAGAAGTTACATCCAAGGGCAGCAGAGCCTGTAACTTACAATTGAACCATTGGTAGCTCCACCCTTAAAAATTCTTTAGCCATTAAGAAATTTCACGCCCCTCTTCACACGGACCTAGCTATCACCTTTCTTGTCTTCTTGTTCTCTCTTTTCTCCTTCAGGCTGGTCAGAGACCTTGACAATTATTCCCTCTGTATTGGTTAAGTATGTGGTTCTCTCTTCTCATTTCCAACCTATAATGGTCATTCTCTGAGGTCATCCTACAACCAGAAATGCTGATCAAGGTGTTGCTTTGTCAATGGAGGGCATTTTCTTTTCTAACAGGGATTCTGACATCAGTTGTTAAGATACCTTTTCTTTTTCTTCTTCTCATTGCACATATTTTGTTCCATAGTTGAGTTTTTTTCCCCTTAGCTTTACTGAGGTATATTTGAAAATAAAATTATATATATTTAAAGTGTACAATGTAATGATTTGATCTATGCATACAATGTGAAATGATCACCACAATCAAGTTAATTAACACATCCATCACCTCACATAGTTACCGTTTTTTTTGTGTGTGATGAGAATGCTTAAGATCTACTCTCTTGCCAAATTTCTAGTGTATAATGGAGTATTATTAACTATATTCACGATGCTGTACATTAGATCTCTAGTGCTTATCTATCTTATAACTGAAAGTTTTACCCTTTGGCCAACCTCTCCCCATTTCCCTCACCCCTCAGTCCCTGGCAACCACTTTTCTACTTTGTTTCTATGAGCTTGACTTTTTTTTTTTTTTTTTAAGAGTCCACATATAAGTGAGATCATACAGTATTTGTCTTTCTCTATTTAACCTATTTTACTTAGCATAATGTCCTCCAGATTCATCCACGTTTTTGCAAATAGCAGGATTTCCTCCTTTTTAAAGCCTGAATAATATTCCACTGTGTTTATCATTTCTATCTCCCACATTTTCTTTATCCATTCATCTGTCGATGGACATTTAGGTTGTTTCTGAGTCTTGGCTGTTGTGAATATGCTGCAAAGAAACACCAGAATGCAGATATCTCTTTGAGATACTTAGTTTCCTTTGAATATATACCCAGCAGTGGGATTGCTGGACTGTATGTAGTTCTACTTTAAATTTTATGAAAAAAATTAAAATTATAGTTGAGTTTTGATGGATCACTGTAAATTATGTCAAATAATTTCATTCTCTCTTTTGCTTTTTAGCTAATACCCATTAGCTGATCTTGTCCATGTTTAAAATTTTGATACTTTGTTCATCATAAAGTTTTTTGCACTCATTTTGATTTCTAAAAATATTACTTATACAGATTATTTCTCTTATTTATTGGGTCTTTTTGGCACCCTCTTGAACTTTGCGGCCAAGGCAAAAGCCTCACTTACTTAATCCTGGTCCTGGCCCCGCCCATTTGTCAGAACTAGCTATTGGGAAATCCCAAGAGAAAGCAAAGTCATAGCAAAGGGTTTAGCAACGCTTTTCCGATAGACATAATTAATTTTCTTCCCATTTTTCCCTCATAGAGCTAAGATAGCTTGCCAGTTTTTTTTTTATTATCTTCAGATCATTTTCAAGTCATCTTAGATAACAGTTGGAATGCAGTCTATTTCTTGATTTATTTGCCCATGTGTCAAGCACACTAGCAATGCTTGTTGACTGACAAGACGGACTACTGCTCATGGTTTAAGTCTGTTGCAGTTTATTTGAGAAAGTTTCTGGAATTTGGGAGACCACATAGCTCTGAAAAAAATCAAATAAGTTGGTGCAGAATCTATTGGTAAATCCTCAAATAACAAAACACATAGTCATTTTTATGTTTCCATAAATTATCCTTCCCAGAAAAAGGCTCTCCTATTTTATGTAAATAAGCAAATGATAGCTTTTGTTAGAGAAGAGTTTTGGACGTCTGAAAATATTGAGTTATTTAGTATCAAGGGGAGCAAGAGAGGAGGGCAGTTGTGAATAGTTTTGGAGGGGGCAGACCGTTGGGTCTGTCATTTAAAAATTGTGAATATTTACATATATTCTTCTGGATTTGAAAAAAAATTCTTATGAAAATAGTGTAATTAAGCTTTTGGAGGAATTGGGGCATCAGATCTAAGAGACAGGCAGAGCAGGAAGAATGTAGATAGAGCTGAAGGCCAGTCTGAGGTCCAAGGGTTGGAGATTTGGGGACTGTATTTTCTATGTTGAGTCATATATATATATATATTTTTTTAAATTTTATTTATTTATTTTTGGCCGCGTTGGGTCTTCGTTGCTGCGCGCGGGCTTTCTCTAGTTGCAGCGAGCAGGGGCTCCTCTTCGTTGCGGTGCTTGGGCTTCTCATGGAGGTGGCTTCTCTTGTTGCGGAGCACAGGCTCTAAGCACGCAGGCTTCAGTAGCTGTGGCACGGGGGCTCAGTAGTTGCGGCTCACGGGCTCTAGAGCGCAGGCTCAGTAGTTGTGGCGCACGGGCTTAGTTGCTCCGCGGCATGGGGGATCTTCCCGGGCCAGGGCTCGAACCTGTGTCCCTCGCATGGGTGGGCGGATTCTTAACCACTGCGCCACCACGGAAGCCCGAGTCATATATTTAAAAGAAAGAGAGGGACCTTTTGGTAAAAGAAGGTCAAGATAAAATATTTTTGTTGTCTCTCTGCACCCAGTAACTGCAGCTTATGGTCGACCAGGATGGCAGGGAACCCAGCTCTGCTCAAGCAGTTCTTGGTTCGCCTCCAAGTGACTATTGGTGAACAGGGTCTCCTCACTGTGTTACTAATTAACCCTGGCAGACCTTCAGCGTTTTCATGACCTTGGCAGAACGTGGGTTTTTTTCCTCAGTGTGCTGTGCTGGCCTCTGGGACCACACTTATCTCTACGCCAGCTCCCCTCTGAAGGCATGAAAAACCATCACATTCCACCCTGCTGCTAACTGCTGATGTCGAGACAGACCTGGGAACAGGGCGCCTCATTTAGGTGTCATTTGTTGCCTTTAAAAAGTGCTATCCAAGGTCCTGTTTTTACTTCCTGTTCTGAAATAATTATCAGAGTTCCTTGTTTCAGCTGATCCAATGGATTTGGGAATAGAAAAATCATAGGCTAAGAATGTACGATGATTTCTGCCTTGTTAATTACCTGAAGAAATTAGATTTGTGCTTTGTAATTAACACAGGATCGAAGGATGAGAATCACAGCGTGTTTAATTGTATGCTTCAGCCCCCACATGGACACATGATCGTCTTTATAACATCCCTGGACATCTTGCCATTCAAAATCTGCATGAATTCTTTTCATACAGTCAATTTCATCTTTGGGAAAGAAGCTTGGTTCAAAGACCAAACAGAAGCTTTTGAGCTGTATAACTCAACCTACAAGTTAGAGTTGATATTTAGGAACCATATTGTTTTGGGGTAGGAACTTAGCTCCCCAAACCTCAGTTTCCCCTCTATGAAGCAAAATTTACATATCTACTTCAAAGGACTGTTATGATACTTAACTACTGGAAAATAGTGTGTATGATGTGCGATTTCAGTCTAGAAGTCACTAGACTGAGGTCACATTTCTCTTTTATGTACAAATTGCAATAGTTTGAGTTGAACTTCTACTTCATAGCAAGCGGTTTGTCTTTTACCACGTTATCTCATGTTCTTATCATGAATATTTTGGGGAATCCAGTAGGTCTGGGTGTTTCACAGACCCATTCTAAGATTTGTTTTCCGGGGTTCTGCTCTGCTTCTCCCTTGAGCCTTTCCTGCTATTTCAAGGAATCACACTGGCTTCCCTCTGACTGCTGTTCTGTCTCACATGTAGCATCACCACCCACACGGGATGCATGCAGACATGACAAAGGCAGGATGCAGCTACAACTTGCAACAAGACGTTATGAGAGGCTTGGGGAAATGCAAGGAAATTCCAGCAATAAAAAATCTGAAACTGACTACTAAAGGTGGATGTTCTCAGATGCGGGAATGAGACTGAGTCCCATTACAGGGCTCCCCTACTGCAGCGTTTTTACTGAGTTCCTGGCTTGCCTCACTGGGGCAGACCTCAAGCTTCTGCCTCCGTCCCCAGCCTATTGCCATGTCACAGCGGCCACCTCGCCCTCCCAGCAGGGCAGCCCTGGTGTGATTTCACCTACTTCAAATTCAGTCCCTTAACTCTTTGTGACCTTGAGATGGAAAAACATTTTCTTTCTACCGCGAACTCCAAGTCCTCAGCTCTGCTCCAGAATTTAACTGTACCCGGGAAGATAGGCCATGGCAACTTTTACGACATCTGCCGAGAATTTTCTTTCGTACCTCCCCACAATATAGGGTATGTTCAACCGTAAGATTTCTAGCAGAATATAATAATCTAACATCAGTGTTTTCCCCAAAGTTGCCAGTCTTTCCTCCAATTCAAGGTAAACACCTTGAATTTTTCCTGCTAACTTTACACACACACACACACACACACACACACACACACACACACAAACACACATACACACACACTGCTATCGACTGAAAGTTTATATTCCCCCAAAATTCTTATGTTGAAACCTAACCCTCAAAGTGTTGGAGGTGGGCCTCTGAGTGGTGATTGAGTCATGACAGCAGAGATTAGTGCCCTTGTAAAAGAGACCCCAGAGAGCAAACTCGCCCCTTCCTCCATCTGAGGACAGAGAGAAGACAGCCGAGTGTGAACCAGGAAGCGGGCTCTCACCAAACACCGAATTTACTGGTGCCTTGATCTTGGACTTTCAGTCTCCAGAACTGTGAGAAAGAAATTTGTTTTGTTTACAAACCACCCAGGCTATGGTATTCCATTATAGCAGCCCAAAGAGACTAAGACAGAATGTATAGACACACATATACAAATACAGACATAGATATCAAGACACATATGAATCAGTGTAGGGAATTCTATCAAGACACATATGAATCAGTATACATCTTTCTCCATCAGTATTTGTCAGACAGGATACTTTAGGGAAATATTTCTTTAAAATAATAGTAGTAATCTGAGTTTAAGGGGACAACCATACTATGATCATAGTTGTTTTTTTTGTTTGTTTGTTTGTTTTTTCTGCTGCTTACAGAGGAATTAGCTAGCACTAAGTAAATTGTCAACTTTTCCCTGGTATATAGACTAGTTTAGCTTCTAAGGTAATGCATTGTCCCAGAGCTTTTTTTTTTCCAGAAGACAATTTTTACTTTGCTTTTGTGCATATAAAATTTATTTATATGGGTTGGTTTACCTAGAAAAAAGAAACAATTTCATCTTTTTATTTAAAATAATGTCTGTTTTTCACAACAGAGAATGCAGCTTGAAACTTATAATTGAGTTTTTCAATTCTCTTCCGTCAGCTGTTCAGAACCATTGAGTGACACAAGAACCAACTTGTCGTATATTTAAACTTCTTGGTGCACACTGGGTGTTCAATAATATCGGTTTCCCTTTCGGAACTTTAAAAACTTTCCCTTCAGCTGTGTCACATTTAATTCTCTTGAATTTCCATTCATAGACTCCAATTCTGCACCTTGGGAAGCTGTACGATTTCATACACTTTAAATTACAGCTCTGCACAATATTTGTTTTTTTGCAGCTGGCAAAGGGCAGCACAGATTTAACCCTGTGTCCTAGTGAGTGCTGAGGCACTAAGTGTGCCAGAGGAAATCACATGCACACACACACACACACACGGAGACACCTACTTTCTGGGCATGAAATAAAGCACGAGGCTTTTTTTTTTTTTTTTTGCGGTACGCGGGCCTCTCACTGTTGTGGCCTCTCCCGTTGCGGAGCACAGGCTCCGGACGCGCAGGCTCAGCGGCCACGGCTCACGGGCCCAGCCGCTCCGCGGCACGTGGGATCCTCCCGGACCGGGGCACGAACCCGCGTCCCCTGCATCGGCAGGCGGACTCTCAACCACTGCGCCACCAGGGAAGCCCACGAGGCTTTTTTATATGCCTATTTTCCTTGGACTGGGAAAGGAAACAAGGAATTTTGGTAATCAATGCTGCTGACTAGTTTTTTAGAAAGAGAAGGTCTATAATTCATGGTTAAAACTTTAGTGCATAAGGTATTATATTTTATCATTTAGAAAACTGGACCAATCGAAGGCAAGATGATTTTCGTTATATCTCTGACTTTTCTCTTCATAAAGTCTTTCTCCATCAGTATTTGTCAGACAGATCGGGGCTCTCATGCAGTGGGCCTTCCCCAGGACTCCCATGTTTAGGTTAACGATGGAATTTTGTCTTTAGTATCTCATCACCTTACTTAACAAAATATCACTTTTTCAGAGCCATTTCTCCATCCATCCATCCGTTTGATTATTTACTATCTGGTCAACTCTTTGAATGGCTCAATGACTTAACTCTATTATTCTTCTTTAAAAAGAATTGTGTGTGTGTGTGTGTGTGTGTGTGTGTGTGTGTGTGTGTGTGTGTGTGTGGCTTAGAACTGGAATTGGTCTCTACAAGGATTCTCCTTTATTGTATTCTGTTAAACAGTTGCCTTGTTCACTTTCAAGTATTTCTTGAATAAAGACATAAATAGCCAATTGTCAAATTTTAGAAAAACTGCAAGCTATGAGAGATATCAAATACAATCGATGTTATTTTCATTATTTAAAAGAATGTCCACAATTTGGAATTAATAGATTAATACAGGCAAGATAAAATTTAATATAAGTCTACAAGAAAAAAATGTAGGCATATATTTATGGGTAAAGGGTCAGTTGTACAGGTACAAGCTGGAGAAATATGACTAAACAGCAGAACCTATAAAAGATATTTCAGAATTTTTGTTGATGTGTGTTTCATTCTATAATGAGTCTTCAAAAAATTATGCCATTTTAGTCTGCATTACTAGAAGCATTAATATCTGGAGAAAGGGAGGTTATTGCATGCTTCTGTATTCTCCCTAGAGAAGATTTGGAGTGCTGTGTTCCCTTCTGGGTAGTTTTCTCTGCTGGGATATTGACAAACTGGGCATGCCCAGAGCAGAGTGGATAGGACAGTATAATCACAAAATCACTAATACAGGTGACATGGTGGGAGGTACTGGGTGTGTTTAGCTGGGAAAAGGGTAGACTTGCAGAGAAATGATCATTACTTTTAAGTATATAAAATTTATCTGAATACCGCAATATGATGAAAATCTTAGTCTCTTCAAATCTGCGTTTGAAATACCGTTTTGCTATTTAGTAACATTCTATCAAGCAGGTTAGCCCTTTATATCATCTAGAAAATATGGGGCTGATACAATATTACTTCTCAGTTTAGTTGTGAAGATTAAATGATGAAATCTATGTGAAGGCCTGTTGTCCCTCCTGGCACATAATAAGACCTCAATAAATGGTAATGATTATTCTGGCTAATATTTTCAGATGGCAGGAGGAGATCAAAGGTAGGAGATTACAATGAGACTGATCTTAATAAACATAAGAATACAAAAATGAGTATAAGAAAGAAGTTTCTAAAAGTTGGAGCTAATAATAAATAGTGGGTTCTCTATTACTGGGAGTGTGGAAGACAAGATTGTATAACTACTTATTCAATAAGTGATAACTGGATTATATGAACACTCTGGTCCTCTTCAGTCATAAGTTTCTATGAACGTCTTAGAAGCAGGATGTTTAGAAGCAAAAGAAATTATGGTTGTGTACAATAATGAGAATAAACTTCCTGGATTATATGATTTGACAAAGTTATCACTTAAAATTTCTCCTGCTCCAAGTCTAACTGGGCTTCAGCATTTTCAGAGCACATGGGTTCAACAAGTCTTACTTGGGTATGAATTTTTGTTGTTGTTGTTCTTTGTGATGATATTCAACAAACATTTAAGATATTTCAAAAGAGAGTTTTTGGTTGAGGAAAATCTAAATTTGGAAAAGTTACAAACTGTTCAAACCAAGAATTCTTCTGTCAAAATAAGTACACATTGTTGGATTTCTAGAAAGGACAGACTGGAGTCAATTTTGTTGATTTCAGGCTTCTAATGGCATAAGTATTGACACACTAGAGATATATAGACATTGGCAATGAAAGTGAATGCAAATTTTCATTATTTTTCTTTTCTCAGACATTTTCTAATGATAAAGACAGTTGTCAATTATTACAAAGAAGAGTATAGTAAAAAAAAAATTCAGCAACTACAATGATGTGTGTTGTCATACTACAATTGACTAGGTGAAACATTATTGGATTTAAGAACAAATTTTTAAATCGAATGTGTTATCTATTACATGTAGTAGGCAATTAGTTAAAAAATGATTTGTGTGTGTGTCTCAGAGTCCATGCATCTGTCCACGATGAGATCAGAAGGACTACTCCCAAGACTTGTTGATTGTGTACCACCTTTTCACATCATGTGATCATAGAAACTCTGGGCCAGGGGTGTGAGAAATGGTTTTAGAAAGTTACCCTTGCTGGTGTACCTGTAGGTAAGTTTACACTTTCTGCCATTCCTGGTTTGATTTCTTTATAAATTTATTTTATAATTTTTCAGGAAATACATTTATAGTAGACAATTCAATAAAATGAACAAAGACAGGAAAACAGTTTACTTAGCTGCTTTAATGACCAAATAATGAACTACAATTGAGGCCAAATTTCAGAAGTCTTTTATAGGGAAACATGAAAATTATTAACAAAGTGCAAAGTAAAATGTTCATCTTGTTTTTCTTAATGAATATGTGAGACCCATGTCTTTAAAATCACCATAAAGGAAATAAGAGAGTATAAGCAACTGAAGGTTGGTTGAGAAGACTTTTTTCTGTGGTCAATGATCTGCTCCTCGGGAACATTTTGGTTATTTTCCCACACACTGTCCTTGATCACAAACAAAAGAGCACAAAAAAAAAAACCACTTAAATTTTGCGATTAGATAGACTTTTCCTGAAGGGTTGCTTTTCTTTTTTTTTTTAAAAAAAAAACAAACTAGTAATGATTATGATAATTTCAGATAGTTTTAACTATATGTTTCCTTCCATCAGCCCTTATCTCTAGAGATCTGCTTAATTTACAGTGGAACCTAAGTGAACTTGCAGATACATTGCAACTAGAAACTTTCACTCACACTCCTATCATTTTCACCCAGAAAACATAAGAAACTAGAACTTTTCCTGCTTCCAACTCATTACATTTAAAAGGCACCTTGGTCTTCAGCACAAAGGGAGTGTTAAATTCGTGTTTTCACTTGTATGCATTCTATAAGCATGTTTAAAGGTACATATTTGATATATTACTGTTGCTTTTATATAAACATAAGATCCAATTACCTCGTATATTATGCTGTGCTATATTTACTGTCCTTGAACTCTTCCTCTAAAAATTTTAAACTACTCAGGGTGCTCATCCTCTAGGTCTATTAATATTTTATTATGTCAGATGGACAATGATAAAAATAAAACCAGCATCTATATACTAATGCAAATTCCAGCTTTCTTCCCATTTAGCATCAAACTTAAAAGCTCAAAGTGCCTAATTTTAAATTTATACATTAAACGTCATTATTCACAAAAGTTGAACATAATGAACAAGTAAAAACCCCAGAGTAAATATCCAACCCAAACACTCTCACTGGAGCAGACCAATTATATATATATATATATATATATATATATATAAAACATATATACATATATATATAAAACATATATACATATATATATAAAACATATATACATATATATAAACTTAATTGCATCATATGCCCCCCAAATATTTAGTGAGTAAAGTAGGAGGGTTCAGGTAAAGTCTTCCAGATACCTTATTTACATCAGCTCATAGGACTTCTTATTTTGCTTAGAATTCAAGTTATTGAGTTACACAATAAGAATCATAGACTTCTAGGACAATAAACATAGCCACAGGTTACATAATACTCAATGGTGAAAAGCTGAAAGCTTCTCCTCTAAGATCAGGAATAAGACAAGGGTGCCCACTCTTGCCCTTTTATTTAACATAGCATTGGAACTTCTAGCCACAGTCAGACAAGAAAAAATATAGCAGGCATACAAATAGGATAAAAAAGTAAAACTGTCCCTATTTGTAGGTTACATGACACTATATATTAAAAACCCTAAATACTCCATCAAAAAACTATTAGAACTAATAAATTAATTCAGTAAAGTTTCAGGATACAAAATCGAAATCAAGAAATTTGTTATGTTTCTTTACACTAACAACAAACTATTGGAAAGAGAAATTTAAAAAAAAATCCTATTTACTATTGCATATAAAGAACTCATGCAACACGAAAGCAAAAACCAAACAATCTGATTAAAAAAATGATCAGAGGACCTGAGTAGACTTTTTCCTAAGAAGACATACAGATGGCCAACAAACACATGAAAAGATGCTCAACATGGTTAAACATCAGGGAAGTGTAAATTAAAACCACAGTGAGATATCACCTCACACCTGTCAGAGTGGCTATTATCAAAAAGACAACAAAAAACAAGTATTGGTGAGGCTGTGGAGAAAAGGGAGCCCTCATGCACTGTTGCTGGGAATGTAAATTGGTGCAGCCACTATGGAAAACAGTATGGGTTTTCCTTAAAAAATTAAAAATAGAACAACCATACAATCCAGCGATTACATTTCTGGGTGTTTATCCAAAGAAAACAAAAACACTAAAAATACATAAAATGGTGAAGGAGATATATATGCACCTCTATGTTCATCACACATTGTTTACAATAGCCAAGATATGGAAGCAACTTGTGTCCATCAATAGATGAATGTATAAAGAAGATATGATATATATATATATATATATATATACCATTTATATGCACCACATACTATATATATGATGGAGTATTACTCAGCACTATAAAAGAATGAAATCTTGCCATTTAATGGCAACATGGATGGACCTAGAAGATATCATGCTAAGTGACATAACTCAGACAAAGACAAATACCATATGATTTCACTTATATGTGGAATCTAAAAAACAGAATAAGCCAATAAAAGAAAACAGAAAGAGACTCATAGATACAGAGAACAAACTGGAGGTTGCCAGAAGGTAAGGAGGTGGGAGGTTGGGGGAAATAGGTGAAGGGGATTAAGAGATACAAACTTCCAGGTATAAAATAAATAATCTAATGTACAGCATAGAGAATATAGTCAATAATACAGCAATATTTTAGTATAGTGATGGATGGTTACTAGACTTATCATGGTGATCAATTTGTAATATATATAAATGTTGAATTACTTTGTTGTATACCTGAAACCAATATAATATTGGTTGTCAACTATACTTTGATAAAACAATATTAAAAAAAGTTACAAGTATTGATATCAGTACAAAAAATAATGTCATAAATAATGAAATGTGTTGGCCTCTGCATATTTAAGAACATCTAGAAAGTACAAACTGTTTCTGCTTATCACAAGAACTACTTATTAAATATTACATTCATAAAAAGAGCAATAGCCTTGCCAATCAGTATAAATATATGTAATCTGTGTAAGGTTAAAATAGTCCTTAATTGTTTATAAAGACAAAATTTTGATGATTGATTAGATTTTAATTATCATTAAGCATTCTTTTAAATTAACAGTTTGCTTCAGTTTCTCAGTGATTCAACAGAGACTATTAATATTGGTTTATTTTGATTTAAACATGCCAAAATACCTCATTTTCTCAATAGCCATGATTACAGAGAAGAGTTCTTTTTTTTTTTCTATTTAAAAAATTTTGGGGCTTGGCTTAAAATATTACATACCCATGTTTTGTATAAGGATAATTTCAATACTAGTGCCTAAGCCTGTAAGCTTTCTATTAAATATTGGTAATTTTTTAAAAGTATAAGAGCCCAGAAATGGTATTGTATGATAATGTATTTGTAGTGTTGACCTTGAAAATAAAAGAGCCGTTATTACACCAGCAAAATGAGCTTAATTAGGAATATCAGAGAATCGCAATTCGTGACACACAACTATGATGACGCATAGGCAAGTCCGAAGAACAACGGAGGGGAGGTGCTTGCTTGTAGAGAAAAATGGAAGTTTGGGGGTTCTGAGTCCCGGGTGGCGATGGCTTCTCATTGAGTTGACTGCGGCCAGGCAAGGAGAAATTCTTCCTTCTGCTGGGGCCTGAATGGAAGTGCGTGACAGCGCCCCCTTCAGGGATTCCATTTTATTTTATTTTTTTATCATTATAATTTTATTTTATTTTTTTATTTAAAATTTTTTTTTAACATCTTTATTGGAGTATAATTGCTTTACAATGGTGTGTTAGTTTCTGCTGTACAACAAAGTGAATCAGTTATACATATACATATGTTCCCATATCTCTTCCCTCTTGCGTCTCCCTCCCTCCCACCCTCCCCATCCCATCCCTCTAGGGATTCCAGTTTAAATGAGGTTTCCTTTATTTTCACAGTAGACAGCAAACATAATTATTCTGCTTACAAAAATGAAAGCATACTATGATGTTACATATGCCGACAGAGAACGCTAATTTGATTCATACTTTTTGTTTAAATGTGTCAAATTTTGGAGTTTCTAATAGTAAAATATATTTGCCAGCCAAACCTTTAATTAATAAGACTTCAGACCCCTTAAGCTTATAACATTGAAGAACCAAACTTAAAATTTACTTATTGGACTTCTTTTCTGAATAGGATTGTAGTATTATGGTTTAAAATAGCAGACATCCAAAATGAAAATCGTTTCAAGTTTCACTTCGAGGAATTTCGGATTTTATATAGATGTTGCCTTTGCTTTGCCCACATGCATAAATTTTAGGAGAAAAGGACGCTGAAAATGTGTGTGTGTATGTATATAATGATGTCATTATAGCCTATTATACTCCAATAAAGAGGTTAAAAATATATATATATAATAAAAAATAGTCAAATATGTGGAATTTTAAGTAATCCTATAAGAATACAGAGAACTAAATCTTCTCTGCCTTTTTGAGGCAATGTGCACATGTAACCTGTAAAATGAGCATCTGAGAATCGATTTCCTTTTCTCTCTCTCTTACTTCCTCCTTCACTCCCTTCCTTCTTATCTTTTTTCTTCCTTCCTTTTCTCTTTCTTCCCCACCCCGGCTGTCCCCCACAACTGCATTCTGTAATTGTTGATATAGCTGGTCATGTACAAGATCTAATTTATAAATTTAGATTGTCCCAAACACACATCAATTATTTTTTAACAATTTTGTTTATGGATAGGAACATAATTCTTTTCCTATGCATAAAATAGGAATCAAATTGACAAAGACATCTTGGTTGCCAGCTATGGTTTCTCTTTCCACTGGCCATCAGAAAAATCACTTAACACTAAACAAAGTCTTTGAGATCCATGTGTGAAATATGTAATCTCAGATAGTAGGCCCTTTTCCAATTATGAAAATATTCTGGCCTGTGTCTTTTTTTAAGAATGAAAATACAAAGTTAAAAAGACATAGGTCATTAAATTTAGATAACGTTGTCAATGTAGGCCACGGAACTAAATTCTTCAGGAAAAAAACTAAAGGAGTCTATTTCAGCTACTGTGCAATTGCCGGTTTGCCATTTCCCACACTGCTCTCAAGCTGGGGGCACGTGGATTTTAACAAATTTCTACCTTCCTCAGGAATTATTCAGGCTTAAAAAATTTTTTTTTTTTTAAGTATAGTTGATTTACAGTGTTGTGTTAGGTTCAGGTGTACAGCAAAGTGATTCAGTTATGCATATATATACATTCTTTTCCATTATAGATTATCACAAGATACTGAATATAGTTCCCTGTGTTATACAGTAGGTCCTTGTTTTTCATCTATTTTATATATAGTAGTGTGTATCTCTTAATCCCAATTATCATGCAAGTGAATTAGGTCAGACAAAGACAAATATCATATGCTATCACTTCTTTTTTTTTTAATCACTTCTTTGTGGAATCTAAAAAATAGTACAAATGAATTTATTTACAAAACAGAAATAGACTCTCAGACATAGAACACAAACTTTACCAAAGGGGAAAGTGGGGTGCTGGGGTGTTGGGGGAGGGATAAATTAAGAGTTTGGGATTAACAGACTTTTATTTTAAGAACATTTAAAAGCCACGATTTTATTTAATTATTTAAGGACAGATCTCCATCAGGATTTAGTAACGTTCCTAAGAAATATTTATCATTTTTTTCAGAAGAATGAAATAATTTTAATTCAAATCAAAGTCATCTAGGCTAAAAGCGGGGAGCTTTTCTGCATAAGGTAAGGTCAGTGGAAACAAAGGCTTGTGGGTCTTATTAAGCCTGCATTAAGCCACTGTACAGGTTTTCCTTGGCTTCAAACGTAAATGCTATGCGGTCTACAGAGAAATGCAGCAATGGCTTCCTCGTGTTTCCTACTTGTTAAGTGATCAGACTCACAGTTATGATGTACCCACTTCAAAGCCATACTCTGAGTACCAAGTAATAAAACTAGTTTTGTTTAAGTATTTTTTTTTTTAATTCTGAGATTAAAATCGAAAAGAAAGGCTATATTCAATATGAATTGTTCTCTTTTACAAAACAACGTAATGAAGCTGGGATATTTTTCTTGTTTCTACAATTTCAGGGAAATGACAAAGCAGGGATTTCAGAAGTTCTGAGGATATATTTTGATATTTTAATAGGCCTCTTGCCAGGTATGATTAGGCACTCAATAAATAATTGACTTGAATTGTTTTGGTGTTTTCATCGGGGAGCACATAATATCGATTTCTTTTTGTTTTTACTTTAGGAAAATTCCTGGAAAGTCTTCATTAAGTAGAAAACAAAACAAACCATGAGACCCACAAGACATAAATAACAAAATTGACTTTGGGGCTATGGAGTTTGACTTCGCAGCTTGTACTCGAAGCCTCTATAACAAAACCTCTCCACTAATGTGAAGCAGCTGTGGCAATTGCACAAAATGGTCCAAACTGTTGAAAAGCCATTAAGAGTCTGATGTATGTAGAATAAAAAGGTTCATTCAGCTTTTTAAAAGGTTTCCCAATATGGAGTGTTATTTTATTTTATAACCACGTCTTAGTCATATTAAGTTTAAATGCCACAGAAAATTTTAATGACCATGTGGCTGGCTTTTTTGGTGAAATAGCAAGAATTCTTTAACATGCCTAAAATTCTTTTAGGAGAAAAATGGTACAAATCTATTAGGGACACTGTACAAGTTCCCACTATGAAGTGTATGTTTAGAAAATTGAGTATCACATAGAGGATGATTTACCATTTGTTTGTAGGGGAACCTAAATAAATTAGAGTTAACTTCTTTAATCCTAAGGCATAGAGAGGCTTTTGGAAATAATGAAAGCCACTTGCTTTCCCAGCCCTTTCATAAGTCTGAGCCTCAAGTATTAACTGTACATTTTAAAATTGATTTTTAATAGATTGTATGATTTTGTGACACACGTTTTGAATCTTTTCTGAAGGATGTATGAAAGATTATACCTTCTGTTTCTCCTCCTGTTTTTCCTCTGAAGGTGATAGCTATATGATGTTTTTTATGCATTCATCTGCTTTATTTATCTTGATTTTTAGGAGGTCTATCTCTGTGCCCTTCAAGTTTTACCTGAAACTAACACAACGTTGTAAATCAACTATACTTCAATAAAAAATGATTTCTAAGAGAAATGAGGCATTAGTTTATTCCTGTAGTCAGTATTCCACCTGATATGAGGTCAATGTTTTCAGTACATTATAACTGTACAGCTACAAGAGCTGTAAATGTGTTCCTTAGAAACCCGCTGGCAATCTCCCTGGGTTATTCCGCTGTATACACTGATACACACGCTATGAAGATGCCTTCAGCTGGACCGCAGTCACCCAGCCCAGAGAAGCTCTGTGAGCGCCGAGGCCACACACCAGCGACAGGGCAGTTCCGACCTGCTGAACGTCATCGCTCTGCTATGTTCCCCTAAGACCCGTTGCGGTGGAAACCCTGATTCACAGGGAAAACGACTGGTCGTCTTCCAAGCCATAAACAAGCCCAAGAATTGGGAGCCTAGGGTTTGGTTTGTTGGCGCGAACGTTGGAGTCCTTTGATTCTCTGAGGACTCCATCAGCCCTACTCTGTTCAAGGCATTTTGCTAGGTGCTGTGAGGAAGATAACATTGCCTTTGACTTCAGAGGGCTTACCTCTTGTTGGAAAGGAGAGATGTAGATACTTATTTCTATTGCGAGGCAGTGTTCTCCTGGTGCTCGGCGCTGTGAGAGTGGGGTGAGTGCCCATGGGCAGCAGAGGTTTTCCAAATGCCTCACTGGGCGGGTGAGATTTGAGGAAGACTAATGGTGGGTGATGGCACCATCTCCATGGGGTGGATGTGGCATATTTCAAGACAGAAGAGTCAACCAGAGTAACAAAAACGAGCGCATTCTAGTGCACTAGAATAGTGAAAGGGAAGTTTGGAGAAGTCAGTAGAAGTCATATTCTAGTCTCTTAATAAATATTCATTGAGCAACAGTAAGAACGATCCAGATAAGCTATAAAATCCTTGCTTATCTATTTTCCAAAACTCACCAGAGAGCTGAGGATGCAGAGAAGCTGAAGTAAAGTAAATTCTAGAGAGTCACAAGCCCTTCCTAAGAGAGAAGAGACCCGTGGTTATTTTCAGAAGCAAATACACCATTGACTGGGGTAGGTAGAAATGAGTCCAACGTTGAATGGAATTTTTTTTTTTTTTTTTTTTGCGGCAGGCGGACCTCTCACTGTTGTGGCCCCTCCCGTTGCGGAGCACAGGCTCCGGACGCGCAGGCGCAGCGGCCACGGCTCACGGGCCCAGCCGCTCCACGGCACGTGGGGTCTTCCCGGACCGGGGCACGAACCCGCGTCCCCCGCATCGGCAGGCGGACTCTCAACCACTGTGCCACCAGGGAAGCCCGAATGGAATTTTAATAGCCGCCTGTGGGCTGGTGCGATGGATTAGAACTCCAGAGAGCCTTGTCACAAAGTGAGTCCACACTCCCCTGCCATCTCTTTCCCCCAGGGCTTTTGCTGAGTGCCAAAGATTGGGACAGGGCCCAGGGCTGAAAGGGTGTCCCACCCTGTCCTGTCTGGTACACCAGGCTTTCTCGAGTCCATAGCAGCAGCCCACTGAAGGCTGGCACAGGCAGCCGGATGGAGATGAACGTCGCACAGTTTGGAAAGCTGAGGACTGAGCCGTAAAGCAGAGGGAGGTCTCAGTGTCTCCCTGGTGCTCACACTAGGTCCTGCGGAAGAGATGAAACCAGTGGTAAACTGGACCTAAGGCTACCACAAAGTCCAGAACCATCTCAACATGGATTAGAGTGACTTGGTCCCGCCTACCCCATACCATAGCAGAGGCCTGGTTAAAAAAAACATGGCCATGCCCTTTTCTGGGGGTAAAGATTATTATTGACTTCAGTTTCCTTTTTTCTTTTAGCCAAAATGTCCTGCATACAATAAGATTAAGATGAGATGTTTCTGGTTTACTTTTTACTTGCCTACAGCAATTTTTTTTCCAGTTGTTAAATTACCCTTTTTGCACACACACACACACACACACACACACACACACACACACACACGTTGAAATTAAAGAATCTTTTTAAATTCTTTGTATTCCACAGCCACCGGTATTGTCAGCAGGTAGACAGCAAAATTACATAAACTAATTCAATCATTTAGTTGACTAACAGCTTAATATTTCTAGGTACTATGAAAATGACAAAGATGAATAAGACACCATACTGCCTTCAAGCTGCTTGTGATCTACGAATTGATGGGCTGACATCTGTGATAGACAGAGAACCAAGACACAACTAATCTTTGACAATGTCCTGGCACTTGTCTTCTTAAATTCCAGTGTGATTTTCTTTGATTAGATTCGATTAGATCACGCACATGAAGTAGTTAGCTGAGTGCTTGACACATAGTAATCCCTCGATCATTGTTATTTATTTATTGTTTGAATCATTATCATTATTATAAAATTAAAGTATAGAGATGCTCCGAAGTTCTTTGATAAACTTCACACTACCATTTTCATTACTCTCTAAAATGGCAAGTGAGGGACCCCGAAACTTAAGCTTTTGGATTCATGGTAAATTGGCTTTCACTCCATCTGTATTTCAAAGTGTTTTCAGAAATAAGACAATCGAATTTTTTTGCTCTATCAAAAATTTACTGTTGTTTCAGTGCCACTTTCGTGCTTTCTGTCCCATCATCCCACCTTATGAGGTGAGAAATGTGAGAAATACAGCTTCTACTGATTATACATATGTTAGGTTCATTGGAAACAAAGGTAGAATAAAGGAAATAGAAAGTAACAAAACTTAAATTTCTTTTGGGATAGTAATATAATTTCTGTAGGCCTACCATCAGATCCCCTTTCAGTTTGCCTCCTTGTAAAAATTCTGTTGAAAGAGTCAAGCACCTGTTTTCTTGGTTGCATCTGCAAGTGTGTGGGTATAAAATATACGCCAGGTTATTTCGATCATAACTCTTGTGCAATATCATCAGCAACTCACATAGGGTGGAAATGGGGCCATATAGAATATAAGCGACTTGATCATAGCCTTAAGAAATTCCATGGATTTTTAAATCCCACAAAATATGTTGAACAGCTACTGTCAGGCACTGTGTCTTCCTGAGTCACTAAATTAGCTCTCACTTTCTTCTGTTCTTTTACCTTCTATTACTTCTCCACATCTTTCACCCTCTTTCCTGCCCTCTTCTGTGTGTCTTTAACACGGTCCCTCACGGATTCCTCTGGCAGTGTTAGCTTTTCTCCTCTCATACACTAGTTTCTAGGTGATAAGTTGAGCATTGCATTCTTAAACATCTAAGGATAGCTTTAATTGATTTAACCACTTGACTTTAAGCCACAGTTCAATTTTCAACTGATATGATGTCACCTTTTATAAGGGAAGAAAATAGGAGACCTATAAGTCAACTGGGAGATAGGGTAAGTGCCTCTATCTGACATCTTGATTAATATGAATTAAGTCAAGCCTGGTTTAGTAGTTCATAGGTTCACATCAGCAATGATAACAGTAGCCATTAGTGATGACACTGAAAGGTCCAGCCTCTAACTAGGATTTCCTTTGAAGTTCAAAGACCTAGCTACCAAGTTCAACTCCAAGATAGGATGGGAAATAGAACATAGAAAACGCTGAAAACATCAAATGGATATAATTTACTTTTTCATCATCATGCTTCCTAAAGCTCTCAGGTCATTTTCATGAGTTATGTAATTATGATATAGTGTGACTATTAAATAAAAGCCACCAATTTTATTTTCAGAAAAGAGATCCTAGTACATGTTGAGAAGATACTTCTCTGTAGTGCAAAAAAAAAAGGGATAATTCATATCTTCCTGGAACAGAGTATATAACAAGTTCCATGTAGCTGCTTTGTGAATTTCTCAGTGATCGTGGAAGGACCACATATAGGAACATTACGGTCTAATTGTTAGGTTTTAACGTGTCCAGGGCACAGCTGTTTTTCCATTAGTCTGCAGGGTTTCTCAGGCAGGGGTCTTGAATCATCTGTATCAGGAACACCTGGGGAAATTATTAAACAATGACATCCCAGCCCAGATCTACCGAACCAGAATTTCTGGAGACAAAGCCTGGGATTCTGCATTTAATATCTGCTCTTATAACCACTAAGTCTGAGGCTCAGTGCCTTCTGTTATTTTATTTTATTTCATTTTTTGGCCGCGCTGTACCGCGTGCAGAATCTTAGTTCCCCGACCAGGGATGGAACCCAGGCCCCCTGCAGTGGAAGCCCAGAGTCTTAACCAATGGACTGCCAGGGATGTCCCTCTCAGTGCCTTCTAAGCACTCAGTTTTTCAATGGAGTATTTATGAAACTTACTTTCTCAGTCCTTTGAACTCAAGGGAAAACTGGGGTTTTTATCTTTAAGCAAAGGAGACATTAGTGAAGTTAAACTTTGGTAGTCCTACATCTTCCAATGAAATGCTTAGCACAGTCATGGTGCTATTAAATCACAAGAAAGGAGAGTCATAGAATTGCACCTTTCCCCCCAAAACCCAGTCAGTTCTGAGAAGATCTGGTGGGTTGCTTGCAACCTAACAAAATTGAGGTCATTAGAGCTGGCATTCTGAGCTCTGTCATCCACAATCCTCACCGTGGGAGCGGGTTTGGTGGCAAATGTCACGGTTAGAAGTCTACTTAAACTGTAATAAACCTCCCACTGGAGGTTTAGTCTCTCCTGTCCGGGGAGACTAAGTCATTTGACTGCGCTGGCCCCACGTAATATGTGTCCAAACAGGAATGTAACTGGGCTTCTGGTCCTAACTTGGTCAAGAGATGCTATTAAGGCAGGTGGAAGGAGGCTGGATTTGGAGTTTGGTAACATGGTAGCCTGAGTCATTCCTACTTTTGTAATCTCCATTTACATTCCTTGAGCCTGTGCTCAGGCATTCCACTTGTTTGCAGATCTATTTTAATCTCATATGAACTTGACAGTAACTCTCTTGGGCTCCCCTCGCACCAGAGACTGCAGCATGGTTCCGTGCTCAGACCGTGTATTAATCCAATTGCTTCCTCACAGACCTTGCGCCCATGTTCCCATGGAAGCAACAGAGAGCACTGCAGCATGGTTTAGACAACCTAGGAGGCCAATTTCTAGGCCTGTGGCAGCAACCTGCCTTCTGGAAGGAGGTCTTTCTTTGTCAGGGTCTGAATTTCAGGGTGGCTGTTAGTACTGTCTCTTTATCTTTTTCCAGAAATATTGGGGATGGTAGAGATTCATACTGGAATCTAGAAGGTGTTTAATACTTTTGCTCACATGGACTGTTTTTAAGTGTTTTTAACAATGTTCTTATGGATATAAGAGCAATGGCACGGGAACAAGGGTGCCTCCACTCACACGCCACCCTTTTGCAAGTCAGGATTTATTTTTCAAAACAATGAAACTTTTCAAATGCCAGTCATTCATCTCATCGTCCTGGTATTCCAGACACTTTTCTCATTATATTCTGGTACCTCTATAATACTTTGACATCTTCCACGCCTACAATATTTATTTCTCATTACCTCCATGCCAAAAACAAAACTGTGTATTTGTTTTTGGAAAACTTCTTATGATGTTCATTTTTCCCATATTACCTTCATATATTGAGGAAGTCTTTAAAATGTTTTTGCCCTTTCCTAAATAAATAAGCCAAAAAACCTTTAGAAAACCTTCTCTTTGTCAAACATTATTCTCTTGCTCTTTTATTTAAGATTCTCTTATAAAGACAAAAACAGATCTTTCACTAATGCATTATTTCTAACCAACTTTGTGTCAGTTTAGGCCCCATTGTAGATCCCAGATCCTGCTTTCTGTGGCCTCCAAGGCAACCTCCAATTTCATTTAATAGGGTATCTAAGGATGTTAGGTCAAATTGAGACCCCTGTTGAGTTGGATTCTAGAATTTCTTTGCCTTGCAATTTGAACTCATTTGTTTGTTTACAGGACAGGTTGATGACGTGTGAGGACCAAAGTTGGCTGTGGTTCCAGATGTGTGGATCTGCTCCTTGGTGAGCCTGGCTGAGACCACCTTCCCAACTTTCTACCTGTACAGAGGAGAGAGGCTATGTCGTGACAGATTCCATGAAGTGTGAATGGTCACGGTAAATTAATGATGAAGTATAGAGTCCCTGGCCTTTGGTCAACCAGCCTGGACTCTTTGGGGAGGTAACGTGTACAATGGTGGGGAATGAGGAGTGTGATAGACCTTGTTTCCAAGCCGGATTTTCACAAATGTGTAATTGTGGCCAATTTATTTAACTTTTCTAAGTTCTCATTCCTCTGTTTTAAAAACACTGCTGTTTTTATGATGAAAGAAGATAAATGTTGCTGAGTGTTTAGCACAGTCCCCTACACGTAGTAGCTAAAGGCAAATATTATATTAATATAATTTCTACCTGTAACACTGTGAACTCTCCTATATGCTTTTAATTTATAGATTGAACCTTTTAATTTATAAATTTAAGCTTGGCAATCTCTAAAATATGGCAATGTATTTCATTCACAGAGACAATTTTAATTAGCTCTTAAATTTTGATTCCATTTTGATTAGTTACTAAATTTTTGTATTAAGTTTTCAATGATTATGTATAGTAGGGTACACAGGAGAGGTGCCAGCTTTGAAATCACACAGTCTGGTTGCAAATCCTGGCTGTTGCACTTCCTGGGTATATAACTGAGCTTCCCGGTCTTTCCAAATTTAGGAAAAAGAAAACATGGGGAAAAAAAGGAGCTTGAAAGAAATATCGTCACTGCAGGGAGAAGAAAATCTCAAAACCACACAAACAAAACCCTGACATTAACGTTTAAGGGAGATAGGAGAAAACATTGCATTTGTGAAACAAAAACAAGAAAAAAAGTTACATCCAGATAACAAAGAGCTCTCGGGAGTTAAAAGTTATGACAGCTGAAATGAAAATTCAGTAAAAGGATAGGAAAATACAGTTGAAGCAATATTCCAAAAATTAGTACAGAAAGGCAGGAATGAAAAATAGGAGAAAAGGGATAAGAAAGTTAGAGGAACATTCTAAGTGATACAGAATGAACAAAAAAGTTCTAGAGAGGCAGACCAGAGAATATGGAAGGGAGGAAATAATCCAAGAAACGATTTTAAAATGTTCCATATATACAGCGGAGTATTACTCAGCCATAAAAAGGAACCAAATAGTGCCACTTGCAGAGACGTGGATAGACCTAGAGACTGTCATACAGAGTGAAGTAAGTCAGGAAGAGAAAAACAAATATATAATATCACTTATATGTGGAATCTAGAAAAATGGTACAGATGAACTTATTTGCAAAGCAGAAATAGAGACACAGACGTAGAGAACAAACTTATGGATACCAAGAGGGGAAGGGGAGGTGGGAGGAATTGGGAGATTGGGATTGACACATATACACTGCTATGTGTAAAATAGATAACTAATGAGAACCTGCTGTTTAGCACAGGGAACTCTACTCAGTGCTCTGTGGTGACCTAAATGGGAAGGAAATCCAAAAGAGAGGGGATATATGGATATGTATAACTGATTCAATTATTGTACAGCAGAAACTAACACAACATTGTAAAGCAACTATACTCCAATAAAAATTAATTTAAAAATATGTTCCAGAATGGAAGGATATTAGTTTTGAAAGTAAAGGAGCCCTGGATGGAGGAAGGTCTGAGCTAAGTAAGATGCATGAGGTTTCAGACCCAGAGAAAAGGAGAAACTTATAAGTGCTTCCCAGAGGGAGAGAAAGAGAACAAATCACATGCGATAAAGGGTTACGTATCAGAATGCAGATGACTTCTGACTGCAGTACTGCCAGGAGGGCATAGTTACGTGATGCTTCCACAGTCTGAAGGAAAATTCCAACCTAGGATTCTATATCCACTCAAACTACCAGTCAGCGATGAGGGAGGAGGAGAGACCTTGTCACACATGGAAGCTTCAAAAAGTAACCTACTGTATACCTTATCTCAGAGAGTCTCTGAGAGATCTAACAGAATTGAGAGATGGGATGCCTTGGTATCCAGGAGATAGAGACTCTAACATGGGAACAGAATATGTAAGGGAAACCACAGGATACATGATGAAGGGAGATTCCAGGACAATGGCTGTGCAGGTGGCCTAGAGAGCAAGTGGTCCAGATTTGAGCAGAATAGACGGCTCTAGTGGGCTTTCTTCAAGAGAATGAAACACCCAAAATACCTGATGGTTTGAGCTTGTAGAGGGGAGATGTATGATTCTAGGAAAGGTGAGCAAAGTATGGACTGAATTATTATTGAAGGGAAAAAGATGGACAAGAAAAACAAATAATTGCATTAAATTGCATGGCTCAGCTCAGGAATAATATTTATATACTCATCATAAGGTGAAAAGTGAATACTGATGTAACTAAGAATGATGACCTAATTAACCAGGAGATGGAAGAAACTGACGGTGGGTGTGTATGTGTGAGTTGGGAACCTACATAAGGTCAAACCTCATTTCCACAAGACGAAGCCAATAGGTATGTATGCATCCACATATCTACACTACCAAATGTAAAATAGCTAGCTAGTGGGAAGCAGCCGCATAGCATAGGGAGATCAGCTCGGGGCTTTGTGACCGCCTAGAGGGGTGGGATAGGGAGGGTGGGAGGGAGACCCAAGAGGGAGGGGATATGGGGACATGTGTATGCATAAGGCTGATTCACTTTGTTGTACAACAGAAACTAACACAGTATTGTGAAGCAATTATACTCCAATAAAGATCTATTAAAAAAATAAATTTCAGAAATCAGAAATAGAATTATAAGCAAGTTATTTAAAAATATAAGGTAAAGATCAAAATAAAAGGCTGAGCTAGTTGAAATGTGCTGCCTGTAGGAAAGCAGGAATTTCGAGCTAACCTAGGGACATTAGCTCCTGCCTGGGCAAGGTGAATATTTGCTCTGCAGTGGTGAACTCTGAGCAGTGGCCTCTTGCCCACAACACGGGCAACCTGGTTCCCTAGCAACAAGGGACTTTAGTTTTTGTAATGGCAACTGGACGTCAGCTCTGGGTTGGTTAAGCCGTCTCTCTGGAGAACCAACTGGTACAAAGGTACACCTCAACTAAATATGGACGTTCTTCCTTTCATCTCCCTTTGCCTGGAACAATAGTGTAATTAATCTGTCATTGGTTCGGACTCTGTTATTTCTTTATTGGCTCATTAAGGGACATTATCGTGTATGCTATTGGCTTGTGAAATTATTATAATTCCCGCAGTGAACCGTGTTCAATAAAATATTGGCAAAGACAGTCCCAGTCTCTGAGCACAACTTGCCCCAAAACAACACAAAGAGCTTTAAGAATTTAGGTCATGTATTTTTGGCAGTAGTACCTTACACCTGACGTAGCATAAGAAGTAAGTTTTTTTGCTTTCTCTTCTCATATTATTTTCTCTGCTTTTCTCTCTCTGTATTAATAATAGAGAAGTCATATAGAAATGATAAGGTGTGTATATATATATATATATATATATATATGTATGTATCACTTTCTCTTTTTACTACCTTCAACCTACGCTTAGTCTCAATCCCCAGGCATCCGCTTCTCTATTAAGTGAGTTCCTTATGAGGAAACTCGCCTCCATATCACTTTGGTTAGGCTCTCCCTGGTCTTTTTAAGTATAATTAAAATCACTTATATATGCATTTATCATGGCATTTATTATACTGTATTGTTAGAATTGTTTTACTTGCGTCTCCTTCACTGGTCATGATTTCTTCCTCCCCTGAACCAAACGAGTTTGTACTTTATACGGATTTATGTTACTTGCTTAGGTCCCGTGAATAGAACACAGTTCCTGGCACATAGTGTACATATGGTAGGTGTTTGCTGGATGAGTGCTAACAGGTCAGCTGGCTTGCAAGCAGAGCTGGGAGTAAAACCAAAGTCTTGATCTACAGACTGAATTCCTGGGCAAAAGCATGGAGTCTGCCTTAGTTATTGAAAATCTGTCAATTTACGAACACTGTACGTGTGCTGACTTATTCCTGACAGAAGTTCCTGAACAAAATCTGTTCTCACTGCTTTAGCTACTGTCTGGCCCTGGTGTTCAGTGTGTGTGTACTTATTGAAAAGCCTCACTAGCACTCGGATTGTTATTTCTATGGGTAAGACTATGCTGTCGTAGTTCTCCTGGCTTTAGGTCTGATGTTGGGATCCCATAAGAGTCAAAATTTAGGTTTTCGTAGTCGGTGTATTCGTAGCTTCAGTATCATTGGTGACCCATTGTTTTTACAGTGAGAGAAGGATTATTAATTTCGTCTGGTGTTCAGTGTGTGTACTTATTGAAAAGCCTCATTAATTTATGCCAGTTCTGTGCAAAGGAGTCTCCATTAGTTAAAAAAAAAACTCACAAGGTAAAGGTCCTTGAAGTCTTGTTTTAATGACTAGATAAGGCTGCCTTGTATCTTTTCTGTAAAGTTTCTTCCTGAGACCTTTCTTTCTAATAACTGACAAAAGCTATGAAGGCCTAGCTAAGTAAGGGTCAACATCAGCAAAGTGCCTTTTGAAATTCTTCTACAGATGTTAATATAATCAACATACATTTTTGGGTGAGGTGTTTTCTTTCTAGAAGTTTATGGTATGCACCAGGACTTAATCAGCTCAGAGACATTAATCGAGGGCAGCACCGTGGAGAATATAGTTTTATGGGTGAAATATTGAAAAATTTTTTTGTTAATATTTCTTTTTAATCAGAAGACAGCCTTTCTACTGCTTATGAACACGATATTAATCTTGCTTTTCTTAAATTCATTTCCTAGATCATATTTTCTTTTAACATAATTGAAAATTTTAATATTATTATGAACATGGGTTCTCTGATCCCTAAGTCAAAATGAGAAAATTTCTAATTTTAATTTTTAAGTGAACTTTGTGAGATTTTAGCTGCATCATCTTAAATAACAATCAAGTGCTTGCTTCTGGAAAAAAGAAACGCTGAGCATAATTTAGATGATTTATTCAACTTCAGGTAGTGGAGGAAACCAACGTTACTTTTATGTAATACCTCCATGTTTTCTTGGTAGAGTTCCCTAGGGGAAAGCCCACTTTAATGTTCGTAAGTCTAACTAATATCTGTTAGTTATAGTAAAAATGAAAAGTTGACGCATTTTATGTTTTCTTTTCAGATAACTCACTTAATTAGAAGTGTAAAGTTTATTATATTTTTATGGGATGATTTTTATTCTTAAAAGGAGAATTCTAAACAATGATGATAAAATGATTCTTTTCATGGAGAGTTTTTTTTTTTTTTTTTAAAGGGGACTTTTGTAGGGAAAGATCACACACTTCATTGTGTTCTACAGCCAGCATCCTGTGTGTTATTCAGAGGTCCTTTATCATGGAGGGTGGTCCAGTAGGAATTTACCAGAGGGAAAAAAAGGAGTGTACAAAAATTTAATTATTATCTGACCTCAAATAATTATATGCCACTTAACTAATTAAAGAGCAAATTAACAATGTACTGCTAATGGGCAGTCTGTTCCTTGCATGACTCACTCATCTTTCACAAAGAATAAGTGATTTGTATTAGAAATGAGTTGTGAAGGATGTTTTTGGGGATAACTATTGCTGTCATTGCTATGTTAAATCACAGGCTCAACCTCTGGACAAAAAGAGACTGGCTTATCAGAGCCAGGAAAACAGAAGCCCCAGCCTGATAGCTCTGACTCAAGGCCTTGTTTCAAAGCTATGACTCAGTGCAACGCGGCCAGGCAGCCCTGTCCTTCTCTGTTCCTTCCAATCCGGCCATTCACCCGCTAATGTGCAGGTTGCGTGCCTCACGCCGATTATTTCTGTGCGGTCCTTCAGAGTCAGTCTTATTTTCTCGCAAGCATTCATCTTCATTTTCAAGTGAGTGAAGGCGGGGTTTCAGTGGTAGCACTGTCCACAGAGCAGAGCGAGCAGTTCAATCAAAACAGCAGCTGAAGAAACTGCTAGAAGAACGCTCACAGTAACAGAGAGGCTGTTCGTATTTCAGTGTGGGGTGTAGGTACGTTGGCAGTGAGCGTGCTTGTGAAGCTTGTGCGGATCATTTCTGTGGTGAGAATCGGAATATCTGCAGGTGTCAGCAGGGATCTCCTAGTTTACTTGTGTTGTTACTGAATGGATCTTTTTATGCTCATTGTTTCCCTTCTTGTAGCTTTTTATTTATCCCATCCCTTCTTGGGACTAAGCCACAGAGATTTACTTTTTATTGCTTCTTTATTTAATCACCTATATTTTCACGTAATTGGTTGATCAGAAGACAGCGACCTAGTGACCCAGCATAAGTAAGACTACATGTCCATCAGCAACAGTCCCAGTGCGATAATGGACAGCAATGGTCAGTATGCAGACACACAGGGGTTCGGGCTCCAGGGAAAGACCTCATCCTTGGTACTCAGGACTGGTCTCTTGCCACCAGGCCTAGAAAGAGGCTAAATCAGAAATCCAGATTTTTGTGTGACTTCAACTGACACTGTGCTGGTCAACAGTTTCCCAAATTGTTTCTGGCCCTGGGGCTGCCAACAACACGTGCAACTTCTGATGTGAACTCGAAATTTCTGATGGCATCCTCTGTTTCACCTTAACTTACTGAGAAATGATCCTCTCTTTCTGTTACCTCTGGCCAGTAGAGAGTTTCACAGTAAACCATTTGAAATTTGAGTCGAGTGATTACAAGTAATTTGATATAAAATAATTATCGTTTTTATTTAATAGGTGAGAAAGGAGATGCTTAGCGAAATTACAGTGATTTGCCCCAACAGTACAAAGCTGATAGAACTTGTACCTTCTAAATACAAATCTTGTGTTCTTTCCAGTCGTTCTGTGTGGTGGACTGAATGGTGTCCCCTCCCCTCCCCTAACTCATACATTGTAGCCCTAACCCCGAATCCCGAATATGACTGTTTCCGGAGATAGGGCTTTTAAAGAGGTGACTAAGGTTAAATAAGGTCATACGGGTGGGGCCCTAACACGATAGGACTGGTGTCCTTATAAGATGAGGAAGAGATACCAGGGACCTAGGTGCATGGAGAAACAGCTGTGTGAGGACCCAGGGAGAAGACAGCCCAGGAGAGAGGCCTCAGGAGAAACCCAACTCTGGAGGCACCTGGATCTTGGACTTCTGGACTTTGGGAAGAGAAATTTTTGTTAAGTTAAAAAAAAAAAAAAAAAAAAAGAAGAGGCAACAACAACAGCCTCCTCTACTCAAATGACCAGTCATGGATTGCTTTACATTTTTTGATCCAAGGATACTTCATTTGTCTATGATGTTAAGTTCAAAATATTTGAAAGAGAAGAAACTGATTTTTATTAACATCTGGATGTCTGGTCTCATGTAGCATGTAACGGGAATGTAATTATATTTGCTGAATGAAAAATGCTGCTAAATAGTTTAATGTTTGGAAATAACAGTTTGATGGAAACATTTCTCTTTTCTTTTGAATGACAAACAGTGAGTAGGTATAGATATAAATCTTCAAAAAGTCATGAGAAAAATGCAATATTTTCCTTAAAAAATAATAATTTCTTGACACAAACCTCCATTTTTTCCTACTTAAAATGTGTGAAGAAAGGTTTTTATTTAGACTTAGTATTATATTAAATTTCATATTAAATTTCACTCCCAAATTACACTTTTTCATTCCTATATGTTTTTATATAATTTCTAATTATATATTTTGACTTAGTTGTGAAAATGTTACTAAAAAATGCTAAAAAAATCTAGAACATGCCATTATAAGAATAAAATTATAATTAAATATCAACATTTAAAAGTCTCCCTAGTATGGCTATACAGTATTAAAAACAATGAAAGTATTGCCTAAATATAAGTTATTTGGAAAAGTAATTAGCTAACATTCTCCAAAGTATAAAAATAGATAACAGAATAATATATATTATTTGGAATGAATAGTTAAGCAAAAGTTATTTTGATTAGAAATTGAATTTTAATGATGGATATCTTCCAGATTTTTCAGAATGAGGAAACTAACACAGCTGAAAATTATCTTATCTGAAAAAAATTTTCAGGCATGGATGTAGGTGAGGTGGTTGTATTACTATATAATGTGAGGGGAAAAATAAGGATTAAGAAATTAAAATATGTCTTTAATATAGTACTCAAGTAGAAATGGACTATTTTCAAATATAAAAATAATCAGTTATTTAGAAGAGTGATGTGTATTTGTTACCTGAAAATAAACATTTCTATAAAATTATATTTAACAATGAATGAGGGACATTCATTCTCATGACATCCAAATACAGACTGTGTTTACTGTATGTATATAAATGACATGGAGAAACTGGAAAGGGGGGGAAAAGGAAGAAAATGCTTTAATTTATAGCAGATGTTTAAATGCACCTTGGGATACATTCATTATGGACATACACAATTAATCCTTCAGAGACTGCAGCTCACATCATGCTTTCCTTACCTGTTCACTGGTTTACACCTGCACATTAGCAGTGCACCTGGCTGAAATGTGAGTGACTCCCAACATCAGCTTCTTAAATCTTTTTCTATAAATTTTCCTCTTTAAAAGGTAGCAAAGTAAATTCAGAAACAAAAAAATGCACCTACATAAACAAGGAGATCCCTGAAAAGCATAAGCAGCCACTGGACTCAACCAGGAAGCACAGGTGGAATGAGGTTTAAGGGACTTTAGAGCACTATGACTATTTTTCATGGCATCACAATTACAGAAACACCTGGTTCTGCAAATGGGTTGGTCCACTGAGAAAATTTTCCACAGTGTTCAATGAGCCTCCGAGTAGGTTTAACGCCTACAACTCTACGTAGAAGATTACGTAGATTTCAGCTACATGCTCCAGTGAAGTTAAACATATCCTGGCCAAAGGTCTTCTTGGTAGCTATTGTTCTGCCCACGGTAAATAAATCTTTATTATGCATTTTTACTTTGCGTATTAGTAGCAAAACTTAAAATATTGTGAAACTTGCCTGATTTGGAGAACATATTGGGATTTAAATCAACTGGTTCTAATTTGGTGTGAAGACCTAAGACATCATTAGGCAAAATAGTAAGCACTACACCTGCTAAACAACAACTTCCCATTCTGCTCCCCACTGCAGCCTGCCACCAGTCCCCAAAAACCACCTCTATGCTTTCCGTACTTATGATTTTGATTATTCTAAGTACCTAGAATAAGTGAAATCATATAGTACTTGCCTTTTTGTGACTAGCTTATTCCACTTAGCATAATGACCTCAAGGTTCATTTATGTTGTCGTATGTTGCAGAATTTCCTTCCTTTTTGAAGGCTGAGTAATATTCCACTGTAGGTATATACCACATTTTGTTTATCTGTTCACCATCGTTGGTCACTTGGATTGCCTCCATGTTTTAGCTATGGTGAAAAAATGCTGCTATGAATATGGGTGTACAAATATCTCCCCAAGGCCCTGCTTTCAGTTCTTTTGGGTGTATACCCAAAAGTGGAATTGCTGAATCATACCATAATCCTATTTTTAATTTTTTGAAAAATTTCCATACTGTTTTCCACAGTAGCTGTACCATTTTACATTCCTACTAACAGTGCACAAGGGTTCCAATTTCTTCACATCCTTGTCAACACTTGGTATTTTCTGTCTTTTGGTAGTCGTCATCCTAAGATTGGGTATAAGGTGGCATCTCATTGTACTTTTGATTTGCATTTCCGTAACGATTAGTGATGTTGGGCATCTTTTCATATGCTTATTGGTCATTCATGTATCTTTTTTAGAGAAATGTCTATTCAAGTCCTTGCCCATTTTTAAATCAGGCTGTATGGGGTTTTGTTGTTGAATTTTAGGAGTTCTTTATATATTCTGGATATTCATCCCTTTTCAGATATATGCTTTTCAAATATCTTCTCCCATTCTGTGTGTTGCCTTTTTACTCTGTGGACAGTGTCTTTTATTAATTAATTTATTTTTGGCTGTGTTGGGTCTTCATTTCTGTGCGAGGGCTTTCTCTAGTTGTGGCAAGCGGGGGCCACTCTTCATCGCGGTGCGTGGGTCTCTCACTATCGCGGCCTCTCTTGTTGCGGAGCACAGGCTCCAGACGTGCAGGCTCAGTAGTTGTGGCTCACGGGCCTAGTTGCTCCGCGGCATGTGCGATCTTCCCAGACCAGGGCTCGATCCCGTGTCCCCTGCATTGGCAGGCAGATTCTCAACCACTGCGCCACCAGGGAAGCCCTGGACAGTGTCTTTTGATGAACAAAATTTTTTATGGAAATCCAATTTGTCCATTTTTTCTTTCACTATCTGTGCCTTTGGTGTCATACATATAAGATCATATTATCTACAAACAAAGATAATTTTACTTCTTCCTTTACAGTTTGGATGTCTTTTATTTCTTTTTCTTGCCTAATTGTTCTGGCTAGAACTTCCAGTACTATGTTGAATAGAAGTGGTGAAAGTGGGCATTCTTGCCCTGTTCCTGATCTTAAAAGAAAAGCTTTCAGTATTTCACCATTGAGTATATTGTTTACTGTGGGTTCAAATTATTTTTGTTAGAGTTTGTGGTTTGTCTTTCTAAATTTCTTTAGTTTCAGCCATTTTGCTTCTGTGTGGAATATCTCTTCTAAACATCACATAGCTAGTTTTTTCTTTTTTTTTTGATCAAATCTTTAAATAGTATATAGTCTGATTACTTTATTATGATAGCTAAAATAATTATGTCTGATTTTACTATTATTATTTATCTTATTTCATTTTCCCCATTATCTATATTATCTTTAGTTTAATAATCTTTCTTTATTCCGCCTTCTCCTCTCTAATGGGTTGAAAGCTACATAGTTTTCCCCCAGTGGTCATAATTCACCTGTTTGGTGTGACTACTTGACTTACAAAAGTCTAATATTAATTACTATTTTTATCTTCCTTAAAACTATGGAAGAAATCTACAATGTTTTAATTATTATCACGTCCCTCTATCTCACATATTACTGCTTTACAGTATTTTAATTGACTCTATTTTTATAAGTAAATTAGTTATTATTTTATGACATTCTTGCTTACTTAGATTTACCCATATATTTAATAATTTCCTGAGTACCCTTGTTTGTTGCATTCCATCTTTCTTATGAACTCAGTTTCTTTATTCATCAAGTATGAACTTTCTTTCAGTGAGGATTTGTGAAGAAGAAACTTAATTTGTATTTCACAGAAAATGAGTTTATTTTACCCTTATTTTTGAGTAATAGCTTAGTATATAATTTATAATAGTTTTGTATATCCTTGGATATCAGTTATTTTATCAGAGTTTTGAAGATTACTCCATTGTCTCATGGCCTATTATGACTATTGAAAGTCTATTATTAAAAGTAATTTGGGGCTTCCCTGGTGGCACAGTGGTTGAGAGTCCGCCTGCCGATGCAGGGGACACAGGTTCATGCCCTGGTCCGGGAAGATCCCACATGCCACAGAGCAGCTAGGCCCGTGAGCCACGGCTGCTGAGCCTGTGCGTTCGGAGCCTGTGCTCCTCAATGGGAGAGGCCACAACAGTGAGAGGCCCGCGTACGGCAAAAAAAAAAAAAAAAAAAGTTACCTGTCTTTTTTCTTTAATTACATTTAATAGTTTTTTCTTGTTTTTTAAAATTCTGCTTAGGATATATCATACTTTCTAAATTTACTCTGAATATTCTCAGCCATTATCTCAAATAGTATTATTCCCTATTTCTTCTATTTTCTTTTTCTGGGACTCCAATTATACATTTGTTAGATAATCACATTCTATGCAACATATTCTGTTATATTTTCCATGCTGTTATGTTTCTGTCCTCATTCTGTGTACTTTCCTTATATTGATTGTTGAGATTACCAATTGACTTTTTAAACATATCTAATCTGCTGTATAAAGTATTTTGTTTTTATTTGCATTAACCATATTTTTCAAAGTTCTGCAGGATTCCAAACCTGTCTGTTCTTTTTAACTACTGGTCAGTTCTTACGTTCTCCACTTTCTCTTTTAGTCACTTAATTTTACTTATTTTATAGCCTCTATTAGGTTGTTCTATTTTTTGAGGTTTTTGAGAATCTATTTTGGGTGTTCAATTTTCTATTGATTCTTTTTAAATTTTTCTTATTTTTTGTTGGAGCATAGTTGATTAACAATATTTTATTAGTTTCAGGTGTACAGCGAAGTGATTCAGTTACACATATGCATATATCTATTCTTTTTCAAGTTCTTTTCCCATATAGGTTACTACAAAATATTGAACAGAGTTCCCTGTGCTATACAGTAGGTCGTTGTTGGTTATCTATTTTAAATATAGCAGTGTGTATATTCTTATTCATGGTGGGTTGTTTCCCATGTGTTTAAAATTTTGATTTGTGAGCTCATTTTGAAAAGTTTTTGTCTATGCATCTTAGATGTAAGATGTGTCCTTCCACAGCATTTTTAAAAAGTTTCTGCTCAGTTTCCTGTGAATATCACTGGCCCGGGAACAATTTCTATATTAATTTATCAGCTGGAGTGTTCTAGAATTCTGATGAAAGTAAATCTAAAACCTCAAATATGCATGAGGTATAAACTATGGTTACACATTTTCGAGGGAAACTTTTTAATTAGTTTCTTTATTTTTGGCTGCGTTTGGTTTTCGTTGCTGTGTGCAGGCTTTCTCTAGTTGCGGCGAGTGGGGGCTATTCTTCGTTGCGGTGCGTGGGCTTCTCATTGTGGTGGTTTCTCGTTGTGGAGCACGGGCTCTAGGCACACAGGCTTCAGTAGTTGAGGCATGTGAGCTCAATAGTTGTGGCACATGAGCTCAGTAGTTGTGGCTCGTGGGCTCTAGAGTGCGGGCTCAGTAGTTGTGGTGCACTGGCTTAGTTGCTCTGGGGCATGTGGGATCTTCCTGGACCAGGGCTCGAACTGGTGTCCCTTGCATTGGCAGGTGGATTCGTAACCACTGTGCCACCAGGGAAGTCCCAAGGGAAACTTTTTTTTCCCACTCAGAACACAAGTGGAGACAGGTTTTCTTCTTTATCTTCCTATTTGGGACAGACTGTTTTCTAGCCTCCCCCTTCAAGGAGGGAGCAGTCTTCCGAGCATCTCAGTTCAATGAAGGAATTGTAGTTCGTATGCTCGTCTCCTCTACTTTCTTTCCTTTCTTTGGGTTGTCCTATTAGCATAAATGCCACTTTTTTCTATGAGGCAGCCATTTTCCAGGAGATTCCTGTTTTTTAAACCCTCTGTGTTACTGACACAGAAATAATTTTAGAAGGTCACAAAAGCCCTTAAAGAAGGTTTACTTTACCTTACTCAATTACTTTTACATATTGGAAGTGGGAGAGCTTTAGTTCTCCATATAGCTTGAAGCAGGATTTGAGAACTAATTTTTAAACTTTCCTTTTAGGTAGGAGAATCTTTCCAAACATAATGTCAATATATTACCCAAAATTACATTGTATAAAACAGAAGAAAAGAGAAAGTGCTTAGGTCAAAGTGGATACAGAGTAGAACATCTTCCTTTTTGCCCCTCTGTGACTCCTGGGGTAGCTCAAAGGAGCATTAAGTCTTCAAGGCACAACCTTTACAACCCTCTCTAGTGAGATAAATTTATTTTCATGGCCTCTTGACATAAGCCTGGTGTCACAAAAAATGCAATGGAATTTGAATCAGGTGACCTTGATTAAAGTCCCAACTTCACTGTTAGTTAACAGTATGACCCTTGTGTAAACCACTCACCATCTCTGGGACTCAGTTTCCCCATTTTTAGAAACAAAGACCACTGGACCAAATGATTGCTAAACAGCTTTTCTGCTGAAATATTCTAGTATTATAATGCTCAATCAAAAGTGCTCCTAGCACAATATTCTGGAGATACTAGGAATAAGAATGTCATTATAGAACTAAATTAATTGAACCCAATACTCTACTATGTGTACTCTTGGGATTATTTAGCAATTCAGTTATTATATGTAGCTTGCTCACAAGATATATTTTAAAATATTTAAATTTAGACTTTGGCCGACAGTTAGAAATTGAATTCAAATTATAGCTATATTTGAATGTTTATGACTAAAAATAGCTTAACTGATAAAACAGTTCTGCACACAGCCAACTTTAAGTCTAATGTAGGTGGAAAGGAATAATTACTAAAGATGAGTTTTGAAAAGATGTTTATAAACGAAATTCCTCATCAGTCTCATTCATCTTTCAACCACCACAACTGGTCACAGTACTTAACATCTAAGAAAAAGTCTTCAAAACATAAATTTCTTTTTAGTAACTATGACAACATTCAAGACAAAGAGAATTTTAACAGGGCTCTATTTTTTCTCCTTATTTACTTTTTGGCAATAATTATTTCTGCTTCGGAAACAAGTTCATTTAAATTTATTGCGCTTCTTGACCTAGAGATTAGTACATACCACAAATTAGCTCTGTTTTAGCTTTAGGAGAAAACTAACAGCAGTAGAAAGAGACCTGAAAGTGGTGTGATATTGTGTTAAATTATATCTTACAAGCTTTAAAGTGTCAGGTACATCATTATATAGTTTTCTTTCCATTGCACTTTAAAGTTTCATTTTAATGATCAAATACAGAGTAAGACATATTCTTTGTAAAATAGGTCAGACTTAGACTTGAAGTTGGTAACCTTACTGTATTAAAAATTGAATCTGAGGGACTTCCCTTGTGGTCCAGTGGTTAAGACTCTGTGCTTCCAATGCAGGGGGCCCAGGTTTGATCCCTGATCAGGGAACTAGATCCCACATGCCACAACTAAGAGCCTGCCTGCCACAACTAAGACCCGGTGAAGCCAAGATAAATGAATAAATAAATATTTTTAAGAAATTGAATTTGTAATATTTTAGTATGGTAGATTATTCTAGGGAGGTACCGATGGAGAAAATGCACTTTTACCCCAAATTTTGGAAGTTGTTTCTTACCCTTTTTCTGTGATTTGATTTTCAAATTGAGTTTAGGTTTGCAGATTTGAATGATAATATTTTATCCCACACTGGATTTCTACTTAAAGCCAACTCACTTAAGATGGTGTTTGGCAGCAAAAAAAAAAAAAAAAAATCAATAAAAATGAAAATGCAACCTATGGAATAAGAGAAAATATTTGCAAACCATCTATCTGATAAAGAGTTAAAATCCAAAATCTGTAAGGAACTCACACAACTCAACAGCAAAAAAACAAACAATCCAACTTAAAAATGGGGAGAGGACCTGAATAGACATTTTTTCAAACGAAGACATAGAGATGGCCAACAGGTACTTGAAAAGGTACTCAGCATCACTAATCATCAGGGAAATGCAAATCAAAACCACAACGAGATATCACCTCACACCTATTGGAATAGCTGTTGTCAAGAAGACATGAAAGAACAAGTGTTGGTGAGGATGTGGAGAAAAGAGAACCCTCTTGCACTGTTGGTGGGAATGTAAATTGGAGCAGCCACTATGGAAAACAGTACGGAAGTTTCTCAAAAAGTTAAAAATGGAACTACCATATGACCTAGTAATCCCACTTCTGGGTATATATCCAAAGAAAATAAAATCAGGATCTTGAAAAGATACCTGCACTCCATGTTCACTGCAGCAGTATTCATAATAATCCAGAAATGGAAAAAAGCCTAATTGTCTGTCTATGAATGAATGGATAAAGAAGACGTGATACATACAGGAAAGAAGGACATCCTGCCATTTGCAAAAACATGGAAGGAACTTGAAGGTGTTATGCTAAGTGAATTAAGTCTAAGAGAGAAAGACGAATACTGTATGATATCACTTATATGTAAGAAAGCTGCACTCATAGAAGCAGGGAGTAGAATGGTGGTTGCCAGGGTCTGGCGGATGAGGAAATGAGGAAATGCTGGTCAACGGGTACAGATTTCCAGTTAAAAGATAAATAATTCCAGGGAATGTAATGTACAGCATGATGACTATAGTTAACACTGCTGTATTATATTCTTGAAAGCTGCTATCAGAGTAGATCTTAAATGTTCTCATGACACACACAAAAAGGTAATTATGTGAGATGATAAAAGTGTTAACTAACTCTACTGTGGTCATCATTTTGCAATATGTTAAGAGTACCAAATCCTCACGGTATTCACCTTACACTCACGCGTGTTATATGTCAATTATATCTCAATAAACCTGGGAAAAACATGTCACTTGCTCACCTAGTTGAGAAAAAAGTTGTTGGTTGGAATTCAGCTGGGTAATGATTAAGCGTTCATATGTTTATATTTTACTAAATCAGAAGAGAAAATGACCCTATGTTCACATGTAAAAATTTAGGACAGTGGCTAAGGCCTACTTTATAAATCAGGAAATAATGCCTGCATGTAGTCACTGGATTCTCAGGGGAATTAGAATAAAGAGATCCCTCCACAGGAGTTAAAACCTCAGGCAGAAAGGATAAATAATTTTTCAAATAGGTCATTTTTTAATCCCAGAGAATGTTGAGTTAACAAACAACACATACTTGTTCCCTCTCCCATTATTGTTAAGTACCCATTGGATAAAAACCCCCAAAACCACAAGAAAGCACCTCATGGTTTTGCTTGTATTTTGTTATAAAAATAAAAGAAATTGAATTAAAATTCTCACAACATTTCTTACAGACATATAAATGAGCAAATTATAGCTGTTTTACATAATTCTTCGGAATACTCTAGTTTTAAAATAATTTTTTTGCAGGAAAAATAACAGGAAGACCTATGTGGCAATCTTCTTAATAGGTCCTGAATCACACTCTAAAGATAAGTTGTTTGTTTTTCATGGACTTTTCCAGTTCTTAGTGGCAGATCTTTCTTATCGGGTAGTATTAAGTAGTTACATTTAGATACACATCATGCTTCTGGTATTCAATGAAACTTAAAATCTTTAAAAGTACTAGACAACAGAAAAATACTTGGTAGTTAAGCCAGTTAAATCTTTTAAAAATCAGAAATGTTTTATGGGTTTCTTTAAAACTTCTTCTTTCAGTTGACACCATTTTCATTGAAATGCCCAAATGATGAAATTAAACCTTTTTGGTTGTTGTAATGGTATAAATCTGCAAAGAATTTCTTTAGTCAGCTTATCTTGAATGCATTCTTTGCTATTGTTACAGAACATAACTTTCCTTTTAGGGACAGAATTTTATAAGAAATTCTCAGTGGTATTACTCATAATAAATATACTTCACGTGCATGAATAATGTTTAGAATCTGTCAAATGCCACCAAGACATTTGAAAACCTAAATTTCCCATAAGGCCAAAGAGAGGTGTGTATATGAAAATTCAGGTTAAATTCTTGATCTAGAGTCACTTAGTTTCCAACATCCTATTAACTGGAGGGAGTTTGTAGAGGTATGTGACTTCATTAAAATGCTGCACGATGAACACTCTTCCTGGCTTTTCTATCTTCTCTGGCTCACAACTGGTTCGTTTCACACCAGGGTTCACTCTATGGGAAGCACCTTACACAGTGACTGACTACACAAGTCCTGGTTTGGATAGGTGTTTCCACTTACCAGGGTTTAACCATAAGAAATGTTAAAAAATTGAAGGTTAAAAAATTGTGGAATGTCAGCAAATTCATGTTTTTTCATCTAATACTTGTATGACCCTGGGAAAGTTACTGAATTTCTTTAGGGTTGAAAATTCTCATTTATAACATGGAGAAGATAAAGTTTACCTCATAAAATCACTACAAGAATTAAATGTAATACCAATGTTTTCTTAGGTCAGTCTCCCAAAGCAATAGAAATAAAAACAAAAATAAACAAATGGGACTTAGTCAAACTTACAAGCTTTTGCACAGCAAAGGAAACCATAAACAAACAACAAAAAGACAACCTAGGGAATGGGAGAAATATTTGCAAATGATGAGACCGACGAAGGCTTAATCTCCAAAATATACAAACAGTTCATACAACTCAACAACAAAAAAACAAACCACCTAATTGAAAAATGGGCAGAAGACCTTAATAGACATTTCTCCAAAGAAGATATACAGACGGCCAGTAGGTACATGAAAAGATGCTCAACATCACTACTTATTAGGGAAATGCAAATCAAAACTACAATGAGGTACCACCTCACACCAGTCAGAATGGCCATCATTAAAAAGTCTACAAATAACAAATGCTGGAGAGGGTGTGGAGAAAAGGGAGCCCTCCTACACTGCTGGTGGGAATGTAAGTTGGTGCAGCCACTATGGAAAACGGCATGGAAGATCCTTGAAAAACTAAAAATAGAACTACCGTATGATCCAGCAATCCCACTCCTGGGCATATATCTGGAGAAAACTCTATTTCAAAAAGATACATGCACCCCTCTGTTCATAACAACGCTGTTCACAATAGCTAAAACATGGAAACAACCTAAATGTCCATCAACAGATGAATGGATAAAGAAGATGTGGTACATATATACCATGGAATGTTACTGAGCCATAAAAAAGAACAAAATAATGCCATTTGCAGCAACATGGATGCAGCTAGAGATTAACATACTAAGTGAAGTAAGTCAGAAAGAGAAAGACAAATACCGTATGACATCACTTATATGTGGAATATAAAATATGGCACAAATGAATCTATCTGCAAAACAGAAACAGACTCACAGACATAGAGATCAGACTTGTGGTTGCCAAGGGGGAGGGGGGGAGGGAGAGGGATGGACTGGGAATTTGGGGTTAGCAGATGCAAACTATTACACTTAGAATGAATAAACAAGGTCCTACTGTATACACAGGGAACTATATCCAACCTCCTGAGATAAACCATAATGGAAAAGAATATAAAAAAAGAATGTATGTATGTGTATAACTGAGCACTTTGCTGTACAGCAGAAATTAGCACAACATTGTAAATCAACTATACATCAATAAAGAAAAGAATTAAATGTAATGATGCACATAAGGTAATTTGCTAGTGTTTAGTCTACAATAGTTCTTTTGGTGAAAGGTTAACTATTGTTATAGCAACCCTCCTCCTACCATGGCAGTAGAGCAGGAGTTTAAGGAAGTATTATTACAAATAAAGTCCATGTTCGTGAGGGTTCCCCTATGAAACAACCCCAAAACCCCACATTCCCTTTAGTGTGTGATACCCAGGTTTCTAGTTTTCATCGGAAGAGTATGGGTAAGTTCACACTTGCTGACTTAACAGAATCGTCCCCCCAACTCCATGCAGGGGCTTCCACTGGGGTCACATTCACTGTCTTTTGTTCTAGTTTGAGAGAGTTCAGGACCTTGATGCGAAGCTATCTGTCCGGGAATCTTATTATTGGTGTTTTTCCTTTAAATTCTTATTCGTCTCATAGTCATTCAATTCTTCCATTTTATAGGCTCTTCTCGAGACTCTTGATGTGCCTGAACTGGTCAGACTAACACATTTCTGTGAAAGGGTCTCCATTTGTCAGGATGCTCTGATGTCCACACACTTCTTGTCCACACACTTCTTGTCCTCACCTCCCATGACTTGGTCCCCCCTACATCCTCCCCACTCGAGTTTCCACCAGGAGCCTCTGGATGAGCTCGGGTATTGCAGAGGACACCTTGTTACCTGCCAGCCCTTCCTGCCTCTGTTTCTCCATGGGGATATAAGAATACCAGCTGTACCTCACAAAGTGCAGAAATGTAATACCGATGACTCCTAACATACATATTAAAGGTGGGCAGTTTCCAGCGTGAAACAGAAGTACCCAGCACATTCTAAATATTTTAGCCTTTTTCCTCGTCTACCAGAAGGAAATCAAAGTTTGGGGAATTTACGTAATTTGCATAATATGTCACAGCTAAATGCGAAACTGGTTTTAGAACGTAAGTCTAGTCTTCTGTCAAAGCCTTGTTTGGGTTACATTTCCCTCCTACATTCTCCTATAAAACTTAGCAGTCATTACTTTGTGTGATAATGAGCCATGCACTTTCTGCCTCTTTGCAAACTGAGGGCACGTGAAGGGAGAGGATGTATTTTTGTCCTCTTTTAAGTCCAATGCCAGGAATTGCTTGATGAATAAGGGGAAGAGGAAACTTTCCTCATATTCCTGTCACTTGAGACTTTGAGGCAGCTTCAGTATTTTTGATTTTTGCTTTTTCCCTGGCTACAGCTTTTGGCAACTCTCAATTAAAATCTCAGCATCTTCCGAAGATCTTGTGGGCCCCACTCCTCATCTGTGCCATCATCTCTTACATTTTGGTTGGAACCATCCCTCCTACTGGGGAGCCCCAAGTTTCCATTTGATTGGTCTGGGTTGTGCCAGGAGTGAAAAGGAGCAGAAAATGGAAAGAAAACACACGTAATCTGCACTAGCAGAGAAATAGTGTTGTAACTGACATACCGCTGGCGAGTGCAACCTGTCACCTTCTTACATGAGAGATAAAAGCCTTCTTTTCAAAGTCTTGGCAAATTTCACCACCGAGATGTAAGACAAGTGAAGTGTCAGCTTGGTTCAAGTTTGCCCTGATGTTCAATATCTGTGGGAGATGTACGGATTTATTTCAGGTTCAAATGAATTCACCATTTTTAAAATAATTGTGTTCCTGTAGGCTTAAAGTTCAGTACGTTGATGTAGCTCATTTTCTTTTTTGTATTGTGCTTCTCTAGAAGTCCTTGGTTACTACTGAGTGATGGGCTGTTACGTTGAAGATACCACATGTTCACACTCCTATCTTTCTTACTACCGCTTTCTAGGAAATCCAGGTGCCAAGTAGATCTTTATTATTATTGTTATCATCACCATTTACTCAAGAACTGTTTATTGACTGCCGACTATTGGCCCGGTTATGGAGGAGACATACAATCAGTAAATAAATATTAGTATGTCGGGGGCGATAAATTCTATGAAGAAAAATAAAGTAGAGCAAGGTGAGAGAATGTGAGGTAGTAGAAGGTGGTAGCCATTTTACATGGGATGGTGAGATGTGGCTTCTTTTGGTGAGATCACACTTGAGAAGAGACCTGAAGAAAGTAAGCCAAGTGGTCCTCTGGAGGAAGAGCATGCCAGGCAGAGAGAATAGTAAGTGCAAAGGCCCTGGGGGAGAACAGATGATGTATTTAAGGAGTAGCAAAGTGGCTGGAGGAGGATGAGCCCGAGTTGACGGAGATGATGTCAGAGAGCCGACGGGGACCTTATGAAGGTCTTTGACATGTACTTAAATGGTGGAGTAGTGACATGACCTTCTCGAAAGGAGAATGAAGAGAAAGGCGTTGGAAGCAGGAAGTCCAGGCCAGAGGCTACTGAAAATAATCCAGATGGGAGACAGTGGGGACTGAGGTCACAGTGGCAGCCGCGGAGGTGGTAAGAAGCAGTCAGACTCTGGATGGATTTGGAAGATAGAGCCAACCGAGTTGACTGATGTATTGGGGAGTGGAGTCCAGGCTAATCCCCTGGCCTCGGGCCTGAGTAGCTGGAAGAGGAGGGTTGCTATGGACTGAGACGGGGAGCACTGTATGAGGAGGAGGCTTCGTGGTGAGAAGGGGGACAGCACCATAAAAAATGCAATGCATTTTTCATTGTAAAATTTAAACAAATCTAGCCGGCTTTAATTTTGGCATCCGTCTTACATGAGTCCGCTGAGAATTTCTTTGGAGAGACAGATCCTTCTCTTTAAGGCAATGAATAAGATTTTTATTCATCATAACTTAAAGGGACAATAAACCGAAGTTGGTCATGATAAAACACAAAATCTCTACCGTCAGTCTGTGTATACAACTGTCTCATGGATTTCACCTCCTTGAGTAACAGGGGTGATTTTGTGGTGTGTGAAGCCAGAGAGCATATGGTTAATGTAAATAGTGAACTAGCTATCTGGGATTTTAAAAGTCTGGGCTTAGATTAAATTAATGGGAAATATTTATGGAGAACCCAAGTAGTAACGCCTGGGTGATGTCGAATGGGAACTAAAAAGTATGACCCCGATGTCCATGGAGATTGCTGGGTCCTGGCTGCTGTGGGGACTCATGAATATTTGGGTGGTTTTCCTGCGTGTATAAAGAGGAGGCCATGCATGGATGGTCAAGAAACCCCTTCTTCGAGTGCACAGAGATACTTACTGAGCAGGAATGGCCACCTTTTCCTCTCCGTATGTGCAACTGACAACCGTGTGTGTTGATTTACTTTTCATATATTGGTTTGAAATCTACTTTCTTTAACAATTAAACTATCCCTCTTATTCAATCAAAACAATACAGAAACTCGAATCTATCATGATGTTTACCCAGAATAGTAGGCGATAAAACCCCACGATTAATAATCCTCTCAGGAATAGCCACGGTAGCTCCCCAGACACACTTGCCAAGGGTCCCTGCACTTTCCTAACAAGTGCCTTTTCATCAACCAGACACCACAAAAGCCTAAGTTAGGAAACGGAGTCCTAGGAATAACAGACTTCTATAAAGAGGTGAGACTCTGACCGGCAGCCTCAACAGAGCAATCTTGTTTCTAAACATAGAAGCAATTTTCGGGCCTCTTTCAGGGCAAGGAGACAATTATTGCCAAAACAAATAGGGCAGTGTGTCTATACCTCAGGCGCTGAGTGGACGCTGTCTGGGCAGGGCCTCCAGCTGGGCCGGCTGTACATCAGCTCAGCTGGACCACACTGGGCTGAGGACCACTCTTGATTGTCTTTGAACAGTTTAAGCACGTCTCCTTAATTGATGGATTAGCTGAATACAGAATACAAGACATAAGAGGATTGCTGATGCATTTTGCACCCATTTGCTTAACAACAAAAATGTACTGTCTTCATGAGGGATGGGAGGCTTTCATCAAGAATGTTAATAACATTTGAAACTTTAGGATATAATTTTCAAGTTGTCTCAGAATTCTGTGTATGCCCCGAAACTATCCCTTCCAATTTATCTTGAGTGTCAGGGCAGGAATGTGATGGATTAATGTTCTTCTCTTCGGTTACGTTAGGGTTCTGTGCAGGTTTCCATAAATAGCTTTATTGAGCTTCCAAATTTTTGCTCATTAATGATCACTTCTGGGCACTCTTTAAGACCCCGTGCCACCCACCTACATCAATGGGTTTGCTTGGATTCCACCCCCCACCCTACCTCTGATTGAACTCCGGGACCGTGGTCTTCATCTCCGCCCACCCCTGTGGTTGGGGCTGGATATCCAGATTGTGTGAATTTGTATAGAACTGTAAATAACGCCATAACGAACATCTTCATATGTACACATTTGAATATATTTTGTATTATTTACTTAGTTTAGATCCTCAGAAGTGGAACTATCGTGGGAGTTTGCACCAATTTATACCGTCAACAAAATGTACGTGTACTTGTTTCAGTATATTTTACCTTTATTTTCTAACTTAACATTAAGACTTTCAACACCTACAGATACGTCATTCTTCTTTAAGATTTTTATGAGTTCTTCATCTTATTGTACATTCTCTTCTTCATTATTCAGCTATAAATGCCTTGTGAGGTGTAGTGTGATTCTTCCTACATGTTGTGGATCTGCTTTTTCAGATCAAAAACTCAGGTATATAAAAAATTAACTGTATTTTTTCTACAAGAGAACCACACACTCCAACTATTTAACCTCATGGCATAAAGTAAATCTTGATCAACTCAAAGTAAATTCAATACATTCTGGTTTTTGTTTTTTTCTGTTTTTTTCCCCCAGTAAGTTCAGTTCAGAGTCTTGAGTTCATCCTACCTTGTCCTCTAAGGCTGCTCTGCAGAGCAGTATTAGGTCTTCCTGGCCTCAGTGCATCATGTCACCACTGCTTTCACCCCACGATAAGCATGGATTTGGTGGTTCTTTCAACTTGTGTCCAGCCCCACTCTCTTGGCTTCTTCTGGAAAGTTAAGCACGGGTCTCCCCTACGCTCAGATCTCTCAGACCCTTCTTAGCATCTTACTATTTTATTTCCAACTGAACTTCTCCTCAACCTCATCCAGGGAAATTCTCTCTCCTAAGGCATGGGGACAAATCGAGCTTAGTCAATAATCTTCTAAATCCCCAGAGTTTCCATAAAGTCTAGAAACTTAGGCAACTTCTGCATAATATCATTAAGGACATTTTCAATCTGCAAAAATATAATATAATATTATCTACGTTTCCAGACATGTAGGCGCCGTGTATTACATATGATAAGAACTCAGCTTTTGAAGCTCAAAAGTAAAGAATCAGCTTGTTTTGTTCTTTACATCCTACTGGGTTCTCTTCCTTAAGCTACCAAGGGGAAATACTCTAGCCTACTGGATTGGAGTCGGGGGTGGGTGGGGTGTTGGGAGAACACACAAGTTAATACTTCCCACTGTTATTCAATTAATCACATTCATTCTTTACTCATGTTCATGAGAAATGGCCAGCAAACCAATTTCAAAATATGCCTTTGCAATTGAACACATAGGATAGAACAAGCTAATAAGTCTAGGGTGTTGATAAGAAATCTGTGGATAGTTCCTTCCAGTTCTTTCTCTAATTCCACGGTCAGCCTATTTGAGGTATGATGTGGGTGCTTTTGTTTCTTTGGTGGCTAGGACAGTGCGCCTACCACCTAATATATTCTCAATAAATGTCTGAGAAAGAAATACATGATAGGGATGCCACAGTGGGCACTATTAGGCAAGAAGGATCCCCCAGGCAGAGGCAAATCTAACGTCTGTTTGCAGACGAGATCTAGGGAGGCACAGTTGTTATGCAACCCAGATTTATATGCCAAAGAGCCAAGATCATGGCTATGGAAACTATGGCAATGGTCACCCTAGTGAGATGACAATAAAAATTAGAGACTGACCAGAAGGCGGAACACAACCAAATCTGGCTGAACACCAGGGCTGTGAGTGGTAAGTATGTGTATCCTTTTTGTGTGTTGGTGGGTCTTCAGGACAGCTAAAAGGAGAATGGCAGACCTGACCTATTCTCTCCCGTTTTCCAAAACACTGTGTGCTATTTTGGGGTCCACTACATGGCTATGCTCACAAATTTATCACATCCTTTCTGCTATGTCCCTGTAGCTCCTCTGACAATGAAGAATAAGGATGCACCAATTAAGTGACTCTCCTATAATTTCTCATAAATGAAGTAAAATCTGGAGCGAATGAAAGGAAATTCAGCTACTAAATGGAAAGTATGTCATCTTTGAATTCTTCCAACCATGTATTCTTTCCAGTCAAGTGGTTGCACATTCAACCCTTTTTTCCTTCTCCTTTCATGAGTGGCTAAAATTCATTTTCATTCCACATGTGATTTGTCGCCTAAACAGCTCCTGGGAAGGTGATTTCTGAAGTTAGAAAAGTTTGTTTACTTTTATGCTGGTATTGGTTCAGTATTTCCTTCCCAGTTTTGTTTATGTTGTTTGTTAGAAATTTACTTAGCAAACTTCGCTTTTGTGGAAGTTTCCCAGATTTTGGCTCAGCCTGTGAATATGCATTTACTGACTTGAAAAGATTCCAATTTTTTACTAAGGCTCACAAAATGTATTTAAGTGTATATTTTAGGTCCCTATTTTCACTTCCTTGTAAACGCTTCTCTACTTAAATAGGAAGGTGCTTTGACTCTAGCAAAACCAATATGGACTATTCTGATATGTACTATTTCTGACATAAAATACTCAGAAGTTTATTTCATGTTTTTCTTAACATTGCATTTGTGTTCAACCTGTTTGGTATTTAAACCTGTTTGGCTTTTTTTGGAGGTAGACTAGTCCATTGTCTACCTCCCTTATCAAGAAATATGCTAAATATAATGTTACGGTTTTTCTGTGTCAGCAAGAAGGTAGTCAATTTTGAGAAGATTATAGTCTCTAACTTTGTCAAGGGAGTGATTTGAAAAAGCAAAAAAGGAAGATATGTTGGTATTCTTGTGAATTGCCAGGAACATCTTTATCCTGAGTTTAGAAATGATCTTTTTATAATTTAAAGTTAACTTTTCAAGTTAATTTTCAAGTGAGTATATTTAAATTAAAAACTAAAAAAAAAAAAAAAAATCCCAGAACAAACTAAAACATGAATTTAACCTTCATCTCCTGTGCTCATTGATGTAGACTTTGGTTGAAAAAAAATTTTACAAGAAAACTGCTTAATTTTATCAATGTAGGCACTGCTCTAATGCTATCATTACTGATGAAAACATTCTGAGGTAATAGCTGTTGTGATTCAAATCAAATTACGTACTTCTGTGTAATTCCACATGGCCATAAATTTGTGTGCTTCAGCTAGTATGGACTAATAAAATTCTTTCTGGAAGTGTGTTTCTGTCTAGTGTCCTTTCTCATGATTTCTATCTCTACATCTTATAGGGAAATGTTTGGGATTTGAGAGTGAGAGAGATTTGGGGGGAGAGAGTTGCAACTTAGCTTCTGATTTCTTGATTACTCTGCTTGATAATCCCCTGATTTCCTTACTCTCTTTCTCTGTTTTCTGGTTTAGGAAACTCAACTCTGTTTATGGCACTGGCCTTTTATCTTCTTCGGTTAATTTAATTTTAACAATATCTGTAACCCTTTTTCTATCAATAAGTGGACCTTGTCATCTCTGAGTCTCTTGTCTGCTTCTGACCTTTGATACTTGATGTAGTTGTAGTATTTTCTATGAGCTATTTATTCAACTATTTGATTTTTGCTGTTTTCATCATTTTTATGTGAATTTCATTCTGATTAATGAATGTTAACCTAATCTAACATTTTCCATATGTCCCTGGCCACTTGCTTACTTCACTTAAAAATATATTTCATTTATTTTGAGTCTAGCAATAAATACATGTAGCAAAATAAGCATACAAATGATTAATATAGTTTTGACTCAGTTTATCTATTTATTAGGAAAAGAACATAAAAATAGTGGAAACAGGGCTTCCCTGGTGGCGCAGTGGTTGCGCATCCGCCTGCCGATGCAGGGGAACCGGGTTCGCGCCCCGGTCTGGGAAGATCCCACATGCCGCGGAGCGGCTGGGCCCGTGAGCCGTGGCCGCTGGGCCTGCGCGTCCGGAGCCTGTGCTCCGCAACGGGAGAGGCCACAACAGAGGGAGGCCCGCATACCACAAAAAAAAAAAAAAAAAAAATAGTGGAAACAGCACTGGGGAGGATAGGGAAGGGTTTTGAGTTGGGGGTAAAGTAGGAAGCAGGATCGTTTTTAATATGTTATTGTACACAGAGATTTTCTTTGCTATTCTTTTCTCATCTTTATTCACATTGGTTTTATTTGTATCAAAAGAGATAGGCACAACATTGTAAATCAACTATACTTCAATTAAAAAAATAAGATTAAAAAAAGAACCATCAACAATGTGTAAAAGAAAAAACTTAACTGGGATAGGTCATAATTGAGTTCTTGAAGATGGTAAAGGAACACATTTCTAAGGTCTCTGTGTCCCTCAGAGGTAGAGCACTGATAAGATTCCCTGTGACCGAGTCCTAAGCAGGCATGGCCTGTGGTCAGAGCAAAGGACAGAGCAAAGGGTCAAGACACAGTAGGTGTTCTGGAGAGAAGGGAGGAACTTGAGATTGAGATCAGTCACCGACGGCCAATGATCTGATCAACCGTGACTACGTCCATAAAATCTCCTAAATGATAGAGTTCTGCGGGCTTCCACGTTAGTGAACAGACTCACATGCCTCACTGACCCCAGGGTCCTAAGACAGAAGCTCCTGTGCTCAGGACCCTTCTGCACCAGACCTCACGCACCTCTTCATCTGGCTGTGAATTTGTACCCTTCATAATAAACGGTAAGAGTAAGTATAACACCTTCTTGAGTTCTGCTGTGTTCTGGGCAGGGAGGGTCCTGGGAACCCTTGATTAACAATCGGCCCAACATAAGTGTGGGTAGACTGAGGACCCCATTTGCAGCTGGCATCAGAAGTGGGGACAGTCTTGTGGGACAGAGACCTCGATCTGTGGAATAACTCTGAATAGTTTGTGTAAGAATTGAATTGAGTTGTTGGGGGACCCCCCACTCGCCGCCAGAAAAAAAAAGACACAGGAGGTGTGGATGCCTCTATGGTGCTGGCTGTGCTCAAGACTATCAGAGAGGAGCTCTTCATTTGTTCTCTCATGGAGTCCCTTGTGGGCATCAGATTAGAAGGCAAAGGAATTTGTTAAAACCCCCGAGGCAGGGAAGAAAACTTCACTGAGAGATAAAACATCTTTAATGAAAAACAAATCAGCTTAAGTTTTTGGGAAACTCTAATATTTCAAGGTGAGTTTCAGACATCACTTTTGAGCCCCATTAATTGATTCCACAACCAAAAATTTATTGAGCAAGTGTTATGTATCAGGCACTGGGGTAGGAGTTTGCAAGGGCTTGCACTGCTGTACTAAGCCAGACAGGGGTGTTGGTAAGAGTGTCTAATACACCAAGAGTGATAGGGAATAATCATTAAATGAATAGATCAGAACATATTTATCAGTAAACCTGATTCAGAGATGTCTCTCACCATCTCTCTCCTTCTTTCTTGAAATGTTTACTGGCATTTTTAGTACCTTCAGGTTCTGCAGAACTTTCCCTTTGGCATTTGTTGGGTAGGGGTCATCACGCATGTGATTGGGATATTTGTAAGGTCTCGATAAGGAAGTGTTCCCTCCGGTGGGTGCAGCCCTCTACATCTTTGGTTTGAGCGCTTTTGCTTTTACATTTTTATACTCAGATCATTTTCTAAAGTATGTAGGCTAATTTAATTTTTGTTTTTCATTTACTCTGTAAATATTTATCAGGTGCCTCCTGTGAGCCAGACTCTATGCAAGATTCTCGGGAACCAACAGTGAAGATGACCATGGCGTCATCCCTCACTGGATGCTGGGTATCTCAAGGTCAAGTCAAGAGGGGCAGGTGAATCACATGAAGGAGGGGAACCTTGAAAGCAGGAGAGCTCTTTGTCTATTTCCCTCCCTGCTACTTACACAGAAGGCACATAGAAGGTGCATGATAGGCCGCTCATTAATTGCTGTACAGTACATGCTTGTTGAATAAAGGGGAAAAAAACCAATAGGGTTATATAAGAACACATTTAAAGAATGAAGAGGAAGAGGAAAAAGAAGAGGAGGAGGAGGAGAAAGAACACTACTTGACCTAGGAGTTGTTTTTTCCACCGGAAGGTTTACAAAAGGCTTCCCTGAATGAGTGACACTCAAGCTGAGATCTGACATACGGACAGGAGATGGTGGCAGTGAGAAAGAACAATGTTCCAGACAGAGGGGGTAGCTCGTTTAAATGTACTGTGGCTTCAAGGGGTTGGGCTGTGAGGGTGTTTGATGAGGCTCTAGAGATGGACAGGGCCCAGGCCATATCAGACCTTGACGGCTGCACGTAAGGACTTTACCTGTCTCCTATAAGCCGTGAGAATAAGACCAAGCCTCCATTTCCTTTAGAAATTCAACACTCTGGTTGCCAGTTATTGGGGGTATAATATATTGTTTATTTCCTAACATTCACATTTACCAAAGAATGTGAATACTGGTACATATTGTGGACACTTCAGCTTGTAGAAAATTTTCTCAGCTGTCCAATATTTGAAAACAGATATTGTAATAGAAGGAACACATGAAAGACTGTGGAATCTAAATGCTTTTACTCTTAACATAAAAATATTTATTAGCATCTGATAGAAAAGCATAAGAAATCTGCATTCCTCTGCTATGGACAGAATGTTTTTGCCCCCCCAAAGTTCGCATGTTGAAATCCTAATACCCCATGTGAGGGTATTTGGAGATGGGGCTTTGGGCGGCTAACAGATCACCTAGGTGGAGCGCTCATGCTGCGATTAGTGCCCTTATAAGAAGAGCTTATAGAGAGCTTGTTTCCTTTCTCTCTGCTCTCTCCCACTTGAGGATACAATGAGAAGACAGCAGTTTGCAAACCAGAAGACTGCTATCACCAGGAACCAAATCAGTCACCACTTTGATCTTGGCCTTCCCAGCCTCCAGAATTGTGTTGTTTTTTTTTTCTTTAATTTTTATTGGGGTATAGTTGATTTACAATGTTGTGTTAGTTTCAGGTGTACAGCAAAGTGAATCTGTTTTACATATACATATATCCACTCTTTTTTACATTCTTTTCCCATATAGGCCATCATAGAGTATTGAGTAGAGCTCCCTGTGCTATACAGTAGGTCCTTATTAGTTATCTATGTTACATATAGTAGTGTGTATATGTCAGTCCCAATCTTCCAATTTATTCCTCCCCCCCACCCCCCAGTAACCATAAATGTATTTTCTACATCTGTAACTCTATTTCTGTTTTGTTTTGTAGCTAAGTTCATTTGTAGCCTTTTTTCAGATTCCACATATAAGCAATATCATATGATACCTGTCTTTCTGTGTCTGACTTACTTCACTCAGTATAACAATCTCTAGGTCCATCCATGTTGCTGCAAATGGCATTATTTCATTCTTTTTTATGGCTGAGTAATATTCCACCGTATATATGCGCCACATCTTCTTCATCCATTCCTCTGTTGATGGACATTTAGGTTGCTTCCATGTCCTGGCTATTGTAAATAGTGCTGCAATGAACGTTGGGGTGCATGTATCTTTTTGAATTATGGTTTTCTCTGGATATATGCTCAGGAGTGGGATTGCTTGCTCATAGGGTAGTTCTATTTTAGTTTTTTAAGGACCCTCCATACTGTTCTCCATAGTGGCTGTACCAGTTTACATTCCCACCAACAGTGTAGCAGGGTTCCCTTTTCTCCGCATCCCCTCCAGCATTTATTGTTTGTAGATTTTTTGATGATGGCTATTCCAACTCATGTGAGGTGATACCTCATTGTAGTTTTGATTTGCATTTCTCTAATAATTAGTGATGTTGAGAATCTTTTCATGTGCTTTTTAACCATTGTATGTCTTCTTTGGAGAAATGTCTATTTAGATTTTCCGTCCATTTTTTGATTGGGTTGTTTGGGGTTTTTTTTTTGATATTGAGCTGTATGAGCTGTTTGTATATTTTGGAGATTAATCCCTGTCCATTGCTTCGGTTGCAAACAGAATTGTTGAAAAATAAATTTCTGTTGTTTAAGTCACTCAGTCTCTGGTAATTTGTTATAAAAGCCAGAACTGACTAAGACACCTCTTTCCACATATTTTAAAAATCACCATATATATTACATATAGAGGGACTCATTTACAATGATAGGTATATATTTTTGGAATGCTGCAAATACTGGAATGCATTTTTCAGGCACCATTTTTTGCTTCAGCCATCCTTCCAACCTCCCCCATGAAAACATGATCAGCCTTGTAGGTGACTGCTGCTGTCAGCTCCGCAGTCTGCTGCCACCTGGGCTGTTATGTATGCTGTGCCCTTGCTGTCCTTGCCACGTTTCCTGGCCGACTCCTGGGCGTTCCCCCAGGCCGTCTCCCTACCGAACCAGAAGTTCCCCTCTTTGGCAACTGCCCCACACTCTGGAATGGCCCCATGTCCCACTCCTAAAGCAGCTCGAGTCGGGCATCCCTCTTTCCCTTCCCTGCCCTTCCGACTAATCTGTAGGTCCCTGGAGAACAGAGAAGCTCAGAACTCTGTTCTGTCACTTAAATCTGTGATTTGGGCCACGTTTTAAAACCTCTAGCCTCTGTTTCCTTATCTGTAAAATGATAACAACAACAGAATGCTTCGATAGGACATCCATATGCCTGCCATTGTGTCTGTTTCTAACAACATCCTTCCCAGGCAGATGCTGATGTCATTTCCATTTTCGGGATGGGAAAACTTGCATCCTGAGAGGAGAATTAATCTGGCCAAGGCTGCATAGCTAATAACTGGTAGTGGTAAGCGAGGCAGCTGGCAATGGAGTCTGGTTGCCAGCAGCTCTACGTTACACGCATTAGCCTTCCTTACTGATTCTTGTGAGCGTTAAATGAGATGATTTTTTGTGAAAAGTTAAACACCGTGCCAGGCACACAATCAACTCTCAGTAACTATTATTTGTACTATTTGCATCTGTAGTTTTCAATTGTATTTGATTTCTCCTATGTTCAGATGAAAAAAAATAGCGTTTTCTAAAATTTGTAAGAAGCTTTTGGTCTGATCTGTGCTTTTTGTTCTTGTTTCAGTCTTTTAACCTTAATGCTATGTCCAGAATTACTGTGTTTTGTCTTGTTTTTCTGCACAGCCTTGCACTATTTTTATGACTGAAGACCACATTCTGTGTAAAGCTAAAGTTTCCTTTCGAATGGATTACAACAAGTGGAACTGACTTTTCCAATTACCTATTCAATTGACCTGGTACAAAGAAGGTTAAAGTTCCCACCTAATATATGATCATTAAAGCATTTCATGGACCTTTTCAGACAAAGCAGTCTGGGAAACTCTGAGACAACATCATTTTTGGTGCCAGACTGATAAGGCATTTAGCATTTGTCAGTTACAGGAGAGAGAAATGTTGATACATTAATTAGATGTAATACCTCTCTTTGGGCAAAATGTAAAGAATTTCCTTTTTTTTTTTCTTAAAGAAACATGTCCGATAATAAAAGGTAAATATAGAGTGGCCCAGATAATGTAAAGAACCCTTTAAATTATACCAGAGCTTTAAAATCTACACATACATGTATTTGGGATTCATACACTGAACAATATTTTTCATCATCACATTGTTAATTTCGTGGTTGATAATTTCCGAAGGATGATTTCCAATGCTTGGTACCAGCAAAAGTAAATTAAGAAAAGAAGTTTTGGGTAAAAAAAAAAAAAAAAAATCACTTAGGTAAAAAAAATGAATTTCTCAGCCACCACACGCCTCTTCAACTTTGTAAACATTTTTTTTTTTGCCAATTTCCGAAATGTCGCAAAAACAAACAGTGAGTAAATCCAATAATTGTCCTCCAAGATTTTAGTCTTAGTTGAAATCAATCATGTAGGCCATTTATCTCCTCTTTTTCTTTCCCTCCCCCACCGTCAGACCGGTGTGGGCTGGTGACTTGAATGGCATTCACCCACATGTGTTTCAGTTTGGGGATCCTTAACCATAATTGATGAAGGATTATTTTTCTTTTTCTTTAAGAACAGATACACAGCATGCTTTAGGAACTGGGGACCACAACAATTTATGTGAAAAGGACGCTAAATTCCACCTTTGAAATATTTTACACATTTTTAGAACATTGAGTTCTACGTGTCAGTATTCAGGGAGAAAAAAAATGTCAGCGTTGCATATTTCAGATAAGCGTTTGACTATAATATTCTAGTATGTCAATTCATTTTTGTCAGATTTAGAGAGCTAGCACTTATTGTAAAAATAACATACATGTTATATTTATTATACTATACTATATTATATTATAATAATATTTATACTAAAACGCTTAGGAAGTTTTTCTATTCCTTATGCTTTGGTGTAAACCAAACTGGATTTGGTTTCTTAATTTATTTCCTTTTATGGAAATAAAAAGTAAATTTGTTTTTGTTTGTGTGTCTGGTTTTTGCTACAGAGTATCTGATTTCAGTGTATATTGATGGTGGAAGTTTAGGTTTAATTCCAGCAATTCAAAGTAGCCATTGTAATCAATCTCTTTCTGTCTCTGTCTCTGTCTCTGCCTCTCTGTCTACCAGAGAAAAAACTGAGGCATAGAGCATTTAGGAAAGCCTCGAAGAGCACATGTCTAGAACTGGCAGAATCAGGGTAAAACCCAAATTTCCCTCCTTTGATAAGTGCTGTATTTTAACCATATTCTAAAAAACTTGAACTCAGGAAGAAAATACAGATCATGGCATTTTCTTTGTATTCTGTAGTCTTCATTTAAAACACATCACTTTTGGTACCTTTGTTAGTTACAGGAGGTAGATTCATGTCTGTACATTAATTAGATGTAATATTTAATTATATCACAGGACATATCTTTATTTCCCTTCATTTCAGAGGGCAAAATCTCTCCTTCTAACCTTAGATACAGGGCTTGGAAATGACGGGCAAAATACCTTGGAATATTGTCTTCAACTTTGATTAAAGTTTGCAGATCTCAGGCTATCACGTGTCATACTGCTATGAAATATTTTATGAAAACAGTCTCATAGTACATATGTGTTAATGTTAGCTTTGCCAGCATGATAGGGTGCAAGCACTTGCAGGAAGTGCCTGTGTGCTAAACTAGCTGTGAGTCATGAATCCTCCTAACTCTTGATCTCATCTGGACTTGTCTTATCAACCAGTGGGGAGCAGAGATTGTGAGCGCTCCCTTCCCCACCCATGCACATTTAGATACACAGGGTCAGCTCTCTTGGCGCTGTTGATGCCTGAGATAAGTGTCGAGGGTTAAAGCTTGTGACTAAATGTCTGGGGGGAAAAACACCGTAATGCGTTACACCCAACATGTATTTCCAGTGACATCAAGATGCTCGTCTCGGGTTATCAACCTTGTTGCTAGTGTAGCTTGGATTTGGGCAAGAGACTTAGTCACGTTATGTTCTTATTCTAACAAGAATATTTTAATTCTAGTGTTCTAATTCTCAGAACACTTGAAAGAAATTCTGAAGCAAATCAAACGACTCAGGACATTATCTTTAATGCCACAATGCACCGCATTTCCAATGGTTTCAGTATTAGGAGTTGGCACCCAGCCTCAGACTTTGGCGATCGATGTTAAATCATCAGCTCTTTGTAAACTACGCTGAAAAAGGTCTCTAGCTTTACTGTACACGTTTACAGGGTTTTTCATTTCGCCAATTGGAGGAGACACCGGAGCTTAGTATCCACTCATGCACAGGTTTTATAGGATGTCAGACAAAATGATTTTTTATTGAGGAAGGGTCAAACAAGTTGTGTTTTTTGTTGTGTCACACTATACAATTTGAGGGCCGTGTTATAAAAATTGGGGGCTCCAGCAAGAAGGCAAAGGCTAAGAATGGTGATTTAAGACTACATTATCCTGTTTCTAATTCCTCCTCTTTCTTCCTGCGGAAATGTAATTGCAGAAGCTTGGAAGAAGGGGTTGAAGCGTGGGTTTCTATATCTGCCTTGAAGAGAGTCGTAAAGTCTGTTTTATGAGTCTCTCTCCAGCCTCGCTCTACTTTTCCAAATTAAAGCAGACAATATGACAATCTCACCAAGCTCTGATCTTACATCTTAATTTGCAAACTCAGCAGCAATATCAGTAACTGGTCTAAGGGGCTCAGAGAAAACCATGCTGAAATTAATGGCTTATCTATAGAAATTCAGTAAAACGTCCTCTGTATTAAAGTAGAAGCCAGTATTTTTTTTTAAAAAAGAACCTCCTCATCATAAAATATATTATTTCTTAAAATTGATGTATTCTGTCAGTTTCTTAGTTTTGACAAATGTACCTTGTGAATGTAAGATGTCAACAATAGAAAGAATTGGGTGACAGGAATTCTCTGCATTAACCTTACAACTAACTTTTCTGTGAATCCAAAATGATTCTGCAGTAAATTGATGTGCTCATTTCAAAGCCATCATACTTGACCTGATATATTTGTGATGTCATAGCCTAAAGAGTGGGAAGCTAATTTGAAGCGCACTATTTCTGCTTCAGATTTAACAGAGTTTTCATAGTGCGGGGTTTTGCCCATTTCCGTGATTTTAAGAACTGAGAGCAGTTTGTTTCTTAGCGTATGTCATATAAAAGGACTGTGTGAACCTGTCTGAAAAATATTCACCAACCATTTGTTTAGAATCAGGTCAAACAGACCCTTAACATCTTACACGAAGTCCCTTTACCTGTACAGCCTTTGTCAGAAAACTGTAAATAAACCTTGACTGACAGTGTCCCTTGATTGTGGCCTCAAAGACCACCCACTTCTGGGGGCGAGAGGCTAATTCTGACTCCCCATCAGGCCCATTGTAGACCTTAGGAAAACAAGCATTTCACTTCAATCTTCTCAAACTTGGACAGACCTCGTTAGGAACTGTGGTTCTAGCATTTGGAGCAGAGACAAGATCAAGCCTTAGTAACTATTTAAACAGAAGAAAGATTAGAGTTTACAGTTTATCTTATTGAGAAAACCTTCAGTGAGGGAAAAAAAAATGTGTGTGAGCTTTAACTACAACGATTCTATGTGTAATGAGATGCATTGATCATCTGGAGAGAAAAGTAATATGCTTTGACATATAAATCTGTACACAGTGCTTCTGTAATCTAACTCTATTCCCTTGCTGCAGAGAAACATTGCTAATGAAAGCCAAAAAATACATTAACCTGCAAAAAGAAAAATTTATTGATGGGACTTTGCAAATCACAGTTAATTGAGTCACAAACAAAACATCAAATAAAGGAAATAATGTGGTAATTGGGGACCTTTGTTCTGCATAATACACTTGTTGGCATACATTATGGGTCTGCTATCTTCTAAGAGTATTAAATCATTGTACAAAAACATTGCCAAGAAAACTCTTCATTTCCTTTTGGTGACTTCTTACTGCCCTCAGTGGAAGTTTAATAGAAAAGGAAGGACATGATGTAGTTTTAATGACAGGAAACCCATGGCCTTCCAAATGAATAAATTCCATCACTGGCTGACACAAAGTGTGCTAATTATTTCCTTTGATAAATTAAAAGCTGTAAAAGTCCAAAGTATATAAACATGTGGTTTACAGTTATAATCAACCTGTGTGCATTATTGAAAGTTCATATTATCCTCATTATTTAATAAGCATTACATTTATTTTTTTATTCCAGAAAAACTGTATTGAAAACATGTGTTAAACTTTTACTGACTGGAGAGATAACTAAAGAAACTAACTAACCTTCATATTTATGACTTGCCAGATGCTAAAATCAAATATTGATCTATTCCTCTAATACCAAACTTTGAGAGTGAAGATGGTTTATGTTTATGAAAAGATGAGACAAACAAAATCAAGTAAGAACCAATCAGGTCCAAAACGTGGAGAGGAATTCGACTCTTATACTTGATTTTATTATTTTATTTTAAGTATCAGCTAAATTGTTTGGGAGTGAAATGGAGCAATTCTTTTATTGAGCAACATTTATTATGCACCTCTGTATGCTCTGTGTAAATTAATTTATTCATTCCACAAGTATTTATTTAACACATCCCATGTGTTCTGTGGATACCATAGTGGCCAATACAGGTTCTCATCCTCCACTGCAGGGAGCTTGCAGTATAGTAGGGGAGCTAGTAATGCAGTGATTATACAGTTGTAAACCTGGAAATGTGATAAGGAGGTTTGCGGTTTCCTGAAAGCCTCCTGACCGTGGGGAGAGCTGTCCTTGTCACAGAGGTTAGATCTTCCCAGCGACCGGGGGAGCCCATTGAAACGTGAACACTGAGCTGAAGGGGACAGGGAGAACTCCAGGCAGAGACATGTCATATGTGAAGATTTGTAGTAGGACCGAGAGAAGGCTCAGTGACATCAGGTCAGGACGTGAGGCGGGTCCGAGTCCGGCTCACCTGCACCTCCCCAGCGCCCTTGTGCTCCCTTTCCTCAAGGGGAGTGCAGACAGCACCAGGGCACGTGGATTGTTGGGTCGAGTGTGGGCTGTATCTCAGCCCCGTCACCACGTTGTGGAATGTCCAATGCAGGCATGGCCTGCCCAAGACGTATGGCAGCCCTGGGGAAGTGAGGTAAGATGATGCAATGGTGGAAAGACAGGTGGAGGTCAGGTGATGAAAGATGCTATACACTGAATCTGTGTCCCCCCCCCAAATTCATAGGTTGAAACCTAATCCCTAATGTGGTGGTGTCAGGAGGAGGGGCCTTTGGGAGGTGGTTAGATCCTGAGGGTAGCGCCCCCATAAATGGGATTAGTGGTCCTGTCAAAGAGGCCCCAGAGAGCTCTTTTGCCCTTTCCATCACGTAAGGACATAGCAAGAGGAGACACTGTGAACCAGGAAGTAGATTCTCACCAGACACGTAATCAGCCAGCGCCTTGCTTGATCTTGGACTTTCCAACCTCCAGAATTGTGAGAAATAAATTTCTGTTGTTTATAAATGACCCAGTCTATGGTATTCTGTTAGAGCAGCCCGAAAGGACTAAAGCATAAGACCTTGCCCTTTGTAGCAATAAAAAAGAATGGCTTCTCCTATGCTTATTCATATTAAATAAACCAATTCTACAACTTCAGTTTTGCACAATTTCCAACATTTCTCAAGTTCTAACTCTAAGCAGCTCTTCAACTAAGGAGAACAGAACACCTTGTTATACTCATCCTGCTTTTTGCTTCGTCTTGTCTTCACATTCAGGAATGATATCTGTTGCGTTCTCAACCATTCATTCTAGCCCTCTTTAGACTGGCTAAAATAAAAGACACTTCATGTAATCTAGCAGACCTATGTGAGCTTCTATTAAGGCTTCATGATCCCTTACAGAAAGGTAGTGTGGTTCTGCTAGAATTTAAAGGATATTATAATAATGCCTTACAAAAGAGCTATGAAGTAAATAGATGATGTCATTCATTCATTCATCTTTTTTTAATTCTTAAAAGTTCATCCTAGATTCACTTTTACCAGGAGCTGTGAGAGAGGCTAGGAGACCAAAAGAATGAGTCTTGGCAGCTGTTCTCAAGGTACTCACTCAGCCTGGGGAGATGGTCACCGAAAACTGGTAACTAAGAGATAACAGAATAGTAGATCAGTAGAACTCTGACAGTTCCTAACTCAACCAGTGAGGGAAAGCATTCTGGGCAGAGGCTGCAAGGAGCTAGCCTAGCAAAGAAAGGGGGAAGAGCCCTCCAGACTGAGAGGGCAACAGGAACAAAATCAGAGGATGAGCAATGCATGTTTTAAGGAAGAGACAAGCAAGAACTGAGATGGGGTGGTACGAAGGGCCAGATCCAGGGGAAGCTTGAGTGGTAAGGAGCTTGGACTTACTTTTTTAGAGATGGGGAACAACTGAAGAATCTCGCTGCTTCTCATGGGATCCATCCAAGGAGTCCATATCTGAGTTTAAGGCTTCTAATCAGACACAATTCTTTACAACCGCGCCATGCATCCTGTAGGAGTTTCGCAAGTGTTTTTCAGAATGACACAATCTGGAATAGAGAGGGAAGACTGTTTAGTATAACTAAGAGTAGTAGCTCAGATTGACATTTCAGATGTATCACTGGGATGTCTGGATGGAAGAAAAGTTTGAGAGGATCCCAACTCTACACACATACCGATGGGGAGACTGTTGCAACTGTTCAGGTGAGAAAGAATGAGAACCTCAATTTAGACTCTTGGTGCTGAGAGAAGACAAAAACTTATGAGGCACCTCACACCGTCAGAATGGCCATCATTAAGAAGCCTACAAATAATAAATGCTGGAGGGGGTGTGGAGAAAAAGGAACCCACTGTTGGTAGGAATGTAAATTGGTTCAGCCACTATGGAGAACAGTATGAAGGGTCCTTGAAAAACTAAAAAATAAGTTACCATATGATCCAGCACTCCCACTCCTGGGCATATATCTGGAGAAAACTCTCATTCAAAAAGATACATGCACCCCAATGTTCATAACAGCACTATTCGCAATAGCCAAGACATAGAAACAACCTAAATGTCCATCAAATATATATATGCAATGGAATACTACTCAGCCATAAAAAAGAATGAAATGTTGCCATTTGCAGCAACATGGATAGACCTAGAGATGATCATATTAAGTGAAGAAAATCAGACAAATACCATATGATATCATTTGTACGTGGAATCTAAAAAACGGATGCAAATGAATTTATTTACAAAAACAGAAACAGACTCACAGACATAGAAAACAAACTTATGGTTACCAAAGGGGATAGTGGGGGAGGGGAGAGATAAATTAGAAGTTTGGGGTTAACAGATACACACTTCTATATATAAAATAGATAATCAACAAGGACCTACTGTGTAGCACAGGAAACTATATTTAATATCTTGTAATAACCTATAATGGAAAAGAATCTGAAAAAGATTCATATATATATATATGAATCTTTATATATATATATAACTGAATCACTTTGCTTTACACTTGAAACTAACACAACATTGGAAATTAACTATACTCCAATAAAAAAAACTCAAAACAAATGTAAGAGGAATTTAGGAGATAATAAAATCCAGGCTTCATGTTTACCGCTTAATTGAGTGTTTGGAGTAAAAGGTGGGAGACAGATCAAGGATGACTCTCAGGCATCTAGCTTGGATAGCAGAATAGAGTACGGTGGAAAAACAGAAAAGATAAAGATATTGAAAGCACCAAAACATTCATAAATTGAATTGGGAAAAAAAATTAGGTGCCACAGGAAAGTTTAACAAACGTAGACCTCATTACCAGCCACATGGAATAGAATTAACTGACACAATTGTCCACGACACTATTAACAAAAGGTCTGTCTTTGGCAAAATGATGCTGTTCCAGTGATGCTCAGACAGGCAGCTTCTTGGTCTTGTCCAAGACAAACCCTTCTTGTGGGAGATTCAGTGTATTTTCTCCTCTTCTAGCTGTACGTTCTTTCTTGTCATTTCGGATACTTATCAATCACACCTCACCCCCGCATCTCTGTTTTCCCTTCCCAGTTCTAAACAAACCTAATCCTTTTAACTTCCACTCAGAGACTTTATTTTGCGAACAATGAATCATTTCGCTCCTTCTCTTTGGGATCCCATCCAGGGAGTCCATTCCTCATTTTTAAGACCTCAAATCAGACACATTTTTCTACATTTCTATGCCTTGCCTCAAAGAGGTGTTTGATAAGTCTTTTCAAAATGATAAAGTCCTGAGGATGGTGGGAAGATGGTCTAGGAACTCCCACAGGCTAGAATCCTATTTATTCCAGTTTATTATCAACACATTTTTAAACACTAACATGGCATTGATGACTCATATACAATCCTCTATAATCCCATCTTCTGTTTATGTTGTCTTTGCCTGTAACCAGGCCTTTATCATCATTTCTGGGCAGTTTGTTTCCTCCCTTTTACTTGTCCTGATTAAATTTTTATTCTCATTATTTCTGCCTATTTTTCAAGGTCATTGAAAGTTGTAATTATCTACTCCAAGTGGCTAAGTTTCCCACTCAATTTGGTGCCACTGGTAATTTAATGAGCTCCTCCCAAATTCATCTGCCATTAAAGATGTTATTAAATAGTTCTGATCTAGGGTGATCCCTTTGAAAAAAACATTCATGCCCCCCAGGCTGATATTGCATTTTCGATAACTGACTCTTCTTGAGTGTATTTCTAACATGTTTGTGCTCTTATCTAGTTGCAAAACAACTTAAATAATAATTAATAAAATATATATATCTGTGTAGTATTATACTTTACAGAATCTTCCCCTCCCCCCCACCAGTTTACTTAATTTGCTGCTTAAATAATTCTGCAGGATGGGAAGAAGAAGGGTTATCTTCTTAACCTATTCAAAGGCTTGAGAAACTTCTAAGGTACCTATTTCAAAGGCTTGGAAACTGAGGTTCAGGTTAGTGACAAGTTCTCTCAACTAGCAGTTAGTAGAACAAGCTCTTTAATGCATATTTTCTGACTTCAAAGCTGATGTCCTTCCTACCTACCAAGATGAACCACTCTGGTTATATATTAATATGTGGCTTAATACTACATGAAGAACCTTGATTAAAATGTTCTCATAATTCTATCCCAATGTTGATCTTCCCATTCTTTTAATACCTAAGGCATAATTGGTCTGTACAACACTATTCAATTCAATGTGTACTCATATGGGACCCAGAACCACAAGGGTTGTAAGAAAATTATAGGGTGCTATCTAGCACCTAGTTAGTGGTATTTTGAATTTTTCTGTTTATTCCTTTAAGAAAAATGGCTCACTCCTTGAGGACAGATTCTATGTAGTGTGCATATGCATCCTCAGCCATATCTAGCAAGTTCTGGGCAAACAGTATGATTTTTTCAAATACTTGTTGGCTTACTTTGCTGGCTGAACTCCATATTAACTGAATCCCTACTACGTGTCCAGTGCTGTACTAGGTATAATGCAGGATGCATGACCTTGCCTCTTGCAAAGGGAACATTAAGGAACTAGGCATATTGGGTGGATACTCAGGACACCCCTTGACTAGACTAGACTCTTGACCCTTGACTGAAGTCCAGGCTTTGAGCTGAGGAGGAGGAGGAGGAGATAAGCTTGGAAAGATTAAGTTGTTCTATATTATGGAAAACCTTGAAATCAAGCAAAAGAGGCTAGACAATGTGGTAAACAGAAAGTATCATTTCAATAGCAAATGAATTCATTACCAAGGATGAGAAGTAATGATAAGATTAGGTCGTCAATTGTTTTTAACATATGGTAATGTGAGTACTCCATATTATTTGAGAAATAATAAAGAAAGAAGCTCTTCTTACCTCCTTGAAGTGGATTCTTTTCCTTCGTGTTACTTTTGCTCCCCTATCTAGACACTTTATTTCGCACATTCATGGCACCTTCTCCTCTTCCTCAGAACTCAGTCCTTGTTGTTTTGCTTCTCTCTTTCACACATTTATTGCTTCTGGAGCAAATAAAGTGTTTCAGCCATCATTTGTGTGTGCAAATGACTGTTGAGCCCATCATGAACAGTGCTGCTCATTTTGTCCTCTAATCAATCAACTCATCCATTCATTTGACATGAACGTAGAGGGCAAATTACACAGAAGGAACCTGGGTTGTGTAAGTAACGTAAAGAATAAAATGAGATAGTTGAGGACGCTGAGAACGTCTAAGCTAGTCATGCAATAAAGTGTGATACATCCCAACCAAGTCTTTTGTATATTCCCCAATTTAAGAATACCACTTTTGCATATTGTTTACTCCATAAAGTAAAATATCATTTAAAATATTTAAATATCTCATTACTGTATTCATGGTATCTGATACAGTTACTATTTTCATGATTCCTGAAATGGATGCTGGGGGGTTGTCTAGGTTCCCTCAATGGTAAATGTGTTTTCTATACTTAATATCCTGTGATAAACCATAATGGAAAAGAATATGAAAAAGAATGTATATATAAGTATAACTGAATCACTTTGCTGTACAGCAGAAATTAATACAACATGGTAAATCAACTATACTTCAGTGAAATAAATTTTAAAAAATGGTAAATGTGTTTTCAAGTGGATTTCTTGTTTTAAAGAACTTACAAATGACCATACGCCATTCAACTTTTGTTATCACTAAGTACAGTCAAACCCATAAAGGTCAAATCTGAGAATGTTTAGGTCTACTGAAATGAGAAATAAAGTTATATTTGTAGAAAGTGGCCCAAATAAAAAGAGTTCTAAAATGCAGTCCAAGAAATTTGGATCCAATGGGTTAAGTGATGGGGAGTTATGGTTTGAGCAGGAAGAAGACATATGGGAACATGTGTATATGTATATGTATAACTGATTCACTTTGTTGTAAAGCAGAAACTAACACACCATTGTAAAGCAATTATACTCCAATAAAGATGTTAAAAAAAAGACATAATAAATATGACAGGCAATTGCAGGCTAAATACTGTTAAAGTCACAGATTAGTGTCAGGAGGAGCAGGGAGAAGACCACCACAGTGATTTAGGTATGACGTGGTTAGCATAGCTGCTAGAACGGTAGCAATGAAAACAAATGCAAAGACGAAAGAGTTTCAGTGCTGGTTCTCCCAGGGCTTACAGACCAGCGGGAGAGACAAACATGTAAACAAACTAGCACAACAGCGAGAGAGGTGAAGGATCAGAGATATAAACCAGGACCCATGGGAACACCCAAGGGCTCAAAGGGCCTTAGAGCAGGGCACAGGAGGGAGAACCTTCAGAACAGAAGATGGAGTGTATTGATGGTACCCAAGGCGAGACCAAGGTCCTGATGGGACTGGTGCTTTCTGCTAAGGAGCTTGTTCTATAAAGCAAGCCGTTTCAAATATTAGTGTCATATACTCCTATGTGTAATTTTAAAAGTTCACACTCGAAGTAGTTTGGAGCACAGAGGGAGGAAAACATCAACACATCTAAAGATAAGTATACTAGTGTGGTGAGAATAGCCTTGGTTGTTGTTTGGGTTAAATAAATGTTTTTACGGAAGAGTTCTGAGAACAGCCTCTGGTATGTAGTAAGCTCTTAATGAATGTGGCTTCCAGAATTACTACTAAGAACATTATGTTACTCCTATATGAATCATTGCAATGGTCTTAGTGAGATATGAGAAATCATTAGAACGTGTACTTGAGGTCCGGAGGTGAAAATGAAGAGGAAAGCCCAGATTCTCAAAATATCAGCAGGTAGGAAAGGCTAGAATGAAGATGATTCTGTTTTGATGACCAGGTAAGGTAGAGGGAGAGGTCAGGGATATACTTTGAGACTTTGAATCACGGCCTATTAGGAGATTGTGAAATCAATCTAGAGGGTTATGAGTGGCCTTATGAAAACCAAGATAGAATAGAATTGAAAAGTTCACACAGAGATATTACCTTGAAAAACTTTTATGTGGATGGTACTTGTGAGAACATTGCTGGTGGGTCTAACGTGTATCCAGGCACATCTGGGAAGTAAGCACAGGTCTGAGTGAGTCTGGAGGATCACAGGCCTCCAGCTGCAAGGCAGTCAGCCCAGGTTCCCTGTGGGCAGGCTGATTTCCAGGAGGGCCTGGGGCCCAGGAGCTGAGAAAAAGTGTGCTTTTCTCCTTCTTTCAAATCTGCATATTAGATGAGAGATCAGTTCTCTTCATGGATTAGAAATATGAAGAAAGGATAGAATTTTTTTTTTTCTAGAAAACTCACCCACAGGGTAACAAGAGGAATTAGGAGTATGTGTTCCCCTCTAATACATGATTTATCTTCCTCTAGTTTTTGATGAGGCTATTATTATAATTTTTATTTGTAGATTGACATTACGATGGACTTAAAATGGCAGTTTTGTGGATTCAGAAATGCAACCCAACCTCACTAGTCTAAGATCTCTGAAGAATTTTTGCTTCCATAGGGAAATAGAATTTTGCTTAAGTGTAAGAACAACAGAGCATATGCATCTCTTGGCTTTCCTATTGCTAAAGATAATGGTCAGAACAGCATTTTACTGTTCTGAAGCCGAAGACTAGTCTAAGACTCTGGAGGGTGAAACCTGAACATAATTTTATTGTAAAAATAATTTATAACTATATCGCTAATGTATCTCCAAATATTAACCTACAGCATGAGTGCAGATTCCAACTGAGGAGAGTCCAAACCTCCAAGCTGATGAGCCATTAGGGTACTGGAGTCGGGGGCTGGGGGTAGAGTGTGAAACTGGTGGACTGGACCAGAAGATTTCCGGTTTCCTAAGCTGTCAGGAGCTCTCGGATTCTTTGGAGCCTCCTCCGTCCTCCTAAGCCGCAAATACAACCACTTTTTTTTTTTTTTTTTTTTTTTTGGCGGTACGCGGGCCTCTCACTGTTGCG
>NC_041222.1:102107420-102119423 GCF_002837175.3 Physeter macrocephalus | reverse complement strand
TTTGCATTACGCGGGCCTCTCACTGTTGTGGCCTCTCCCGTTGCGGAGCACAGGCTCCGGACGCGCAGGCTCAGCGGCCATGGCTCACGGGCCCAGCAGCTCCGCGGCACGTGGGATCCTCCCGGACCGGGGCACGAACCCGCGTCCCCTGCATCGGCAGGCGGACCCGCAACCACTGCGCCACCAGGGAAGCCCCTACAGCCACTTTTGATACTTATTAATGCTTTCTTTGAAGTGTATCTTGATTCTGTCTCATTCTTCCTGTCCATGAGGCCGTGAAGCATAGGCATATTTCCCTGTGCTGGATTATGATTCTCTGCAACTCTGCCTTCTCCAGAAAGTCCCTCCCTGGACCCATGGCCCATCTTCTCAAGGGAATGCCTCAGTGGGATTTCTTGCCTTGCTCAAAACTCCCTTTTTTTTTTGGCCTGCACCTTGCGGCACGCGGGATCTTAGTTCCCCGACCAGGGATCCACCCCCGTGCCCCCTTCAATGGAAGCGCAGAGTCCTACTTATTGGACTGCCAGGGAAGTCCCCTCAAAACTCCTGGCTGGGACACTTAGGTATCCATATAAGAAAAAAAACAAAAAGGGAAGGGAGTAGAGTCCTTTCATACATAATTCCATATAGAATTAAAATCCAAATGTGTGTGGCAAAAGAATAAAGAGTTTAGAAGGTGATTCAGGAGAACATCTTCATAAGACGGAGGGTTACCAAGGGTTTTTTAAACACACACAGGAAGCACTGACAACAAAGAAAGAGATAGATAGCTCTGACTAATTTAACTTTAGAAATTTATGTTAAGATTAAAATTAAGTTCTATCTAAAGCCGCCATATAAAAAATGAAAAGACAGACTTCAGAATAGAAGAAAGCATTTGCAACACGTAATCAACAAAACTCTAGTATCCAGAAATATTTAAAGAACTCCTACAAAACAATATGAAAAAACACGCAAGCCAAGAGAAAATAAACAGGCTAAAGAACAGGAACTTGGGAGACTTCCCTCGTGGCCCAATGCAGGGGTTGCAGGTTCAATCCCTGGTAGGGGAACTAAGATCCCACATGCCTGGGGGAAACTAAACCCAACTAGAGAGAAGCCCACAATGAAGACCCAGCACAGCCTATATATATATATATATATTTATATATATATATTTATATATATATTTATATATATATAAATGAACCGGCACTTTACAAGAGAAGAAGAAGAAGAAAACCTCCTTGATGAATTTTGATTTTCTGCATCTCAAACCCCAAATTCATCCTTCAAGTTCCTTCCCAAGATTTCCCCTCTAAAGCCTTACTTACAACCACTTTCCTGAGACCTCCAGTATAGCCAAACTTATTGTCTCTCAGGGAAACCTTGTCTTTTCCTCCCTTCAGGCTTTTAAAAGCTGATACATACGCTGCAGCTCCTGGAATACCTCCCTGGTTGCAACCACAGATTGCATGCACGCTAAATCTCCCCTGGTCTGAGGGAGGACCCACATTCATTCATTTCTTGTAAAATCCCTTGTGATCCTTGTATTCTTCCTTTACATCATTTTTTTCCTTTCTCTGTTCTTTTCCTTTCCCTCAACCAGACATCTAAGCTCTTTGAGGTCAGACAGCATGTCTTCCTTCCTTTAAAATCAGCACATTTTAGGACGTATTTTTGCATAGAGTAGTTACTTTTGATTGATGATAGTGAAAAAAGAATGTCTTTTCTGGATATTTTCTTGGTGTCATTGAGGTCAACATAATAGCATCTGTAATCACTCTGAAGTTTTACCCTTCAGCTCATTTGGTTTGAGAAAATGTTTTCCTAAAATAAAAGTAATTTCTTTCTCATTTTTTCCATAGTGAATGTCATCCCCATCCATCTCCACTTTCCCTTCTCACATCCAAGGATCCACACAATGCTGCGATCGCCTCTCCTTAGTATTTCTTGGGTCTGTCTTACATCTCAGATATCATGTCCTCTGCATCCCATGGCCACTGCCTGGGTTTAGGTCCCCGTGATTCCACCTGGAACTTTTAGTACAGTCTTACTTGATGCTGAGCTGTGCTTCACACGGCTGTGGGAATGAGTTCTCACAAAGCCCAGCTGGAAAGGCTTTCCTTCCAGGATCAAACGTAAACTTCTCCAGGGAGGCAGCAGCACAGTGTCCAGGTGTGTGCACAGCCCAGGGCTTGAATCCTGGCCATGACATTCACCCTTGAGTGGGAATAGGAAGAAAAGAAGACAAAGGATGAACGTGAAAAGTCTCCAATGAAATATCCACTCAAGGACCGCAAGAGAAGAAGAATAATCAATGATGGCTTTGGGCTTTTGAGTTTGAAAATGGTATGAATGTTGAGACAACAACAGGACATTTATAGTAACGGGTGGACAAATTGTTCTACTTGCTAAATGAATATTCATCTGGTACATTTGACCCTTAGAATATTCCTACTAAATTGATAGCATTTAATAGACTTTGTTAATGTTATTTTGGGCAAATTACCCAATCTGTGCCTCAGTTTCCTCATCTATAAAATGTGGATGATAGCACTTGTTCCATAGGGTTATGACAGGCATTAAGTAAGATGAGAAGTTATAATCTTAGAACAGCACCCGGCACAGAGTTTGGGCTCGGAAAATGTCAGCTATTATGACCGTGGTGGTGGCCTACAAAATGTTTGACCATTCGGGTCTCCTCTCCCATCACACCCAATTAATTACACTCCTTACATTTACTCTCTCGCCAGAGATGTTCTCATTGTTCCATTTCTGCACATAAAAAGTAAGCACCCTTCTCATTCTTCAGAACCGGTTCTCAATCCCCCCTCATATTTCCTTGCTACTCCAGGCAGTGTGAATGCTTCCCACTTCCAGGGGCCCCACGATTTTAATACCATTTCTGGAGCACCTGTAATATTGTAATAATATAATTAGGCGAGTAGATGTTACGGTATTTAACACAAGGAATTTTAAAATTAATTTTTACTGGAGTATGTTTGCTTTACAGTGTTGTGTTAGTTTCTGCTGTACAGCAAAGTGAATCAGTTTTACGTATACATATACCCCCTGTTTTTTGGATTTCCTTCCCATTTAGGTCACCACAGAGCTCTGAGTAGAGTTCCCTGTGCTCCACAGTAGGTTCTCATTAGTTACCTATTTTATACATAGTAGTGTATATATGTCATTCCCAGTCTCCTAATTCATCCCACTCTCCCCTTCCCCCTTGGTATCCATACATCTGTTCTCTACGTCTGTGTCTCTATTTCTGCTTGGCAAATAAGATCATCTATACCATTTTTCTAGATTCCACATATATGCATTAATACACATCATTTGTTTTTCTCTGTCTGACTTACTTCACTCTGTATGGCAGTCTCTAGGTCCATCCCCATCTCTACAAATGACTCTGTTTCATTCCTTTTATGGCTGAGTAATATTCCATTATACATATGTACCACATCTTCTTTATCAACACATGGAATTTCTTGATTGCAGGGAAAATGCCTGTTAGAAAATAGGGCTTATGGTTATTTTCTGACTATAAAAGCTATTCATTGTAAAAAATTGGGGGAAAAAGCTAAAAATTGAAAAAAGTATCAACTGTAATGTGATCACCTAAAGAAAACCCCAGTTTATAGTTGCTGTGTTTACCTAGGGTATCTTAAAGCATTTTTAAAGCTACACTGGGGTTGTCTCACATTTACTGTTTTGATTTCTGTGTTTTTCTTGTTTTTGTTTTTTTTGCCTTATCATTTAAAGGTCTATATCTTAATTATTTTGAGGTAGCCACACTATCAATCATAAAATCTCATGTGTTTTCCTTTTCTCATCCTTATCCCTTCTTTCCCTCATTTAAAGAGGGACTCAAAGAGGCTATATTAAATAAATGTGTGTTTCATGAATTACAGTTTATTTAATCTCTATAGCGTTAAATGTTATACTTCCTTTTCTAGGAGATGAAACAACTCATTTTCTTCACCTCACTGATATTTCAAATTTTACCTTGTTATCATTCATGGGTTCTGTTTCAAAGGTTTGAAAATAGTTAGGTTGTGAAAAATTAAGTTGGGGTGGTGATGCCTCCATGTGCTTATTCCCTGTCATCCTTCTTTGTCATTAAAAAATAGAGTATTATAGAGATGGGAGAGAAAGTAGTACATTTGTTCTTGGACACAGGACAAATTGATGTCTGGAACTTGCCCTCATATTGCTGATTCACTTTGTTATACAGCAGAAACTAACACAACACGGTAAAGCAATTATACTCCAATAAAGATGTAAAAAAAAAAAAAATTAAAAAAAAAAGGAACCATAAAATGTCTGCATTTAATGTTAACTATGTCCCAGAAGAGTTGAATGCAAAGAGAATCACACATTTAAAAATTTCCTTTAACTTTAGCTCTGCTTGGGAATTCAGCTATATCTCCGAGTTGTGCTCTGATAAATATTCTCCCATTCTTCCTTCCAGATGAGAAGAAATGAGCACCAAGTTTTGGGGTTTTTTTTTAATATTCATGAAAGTAAGGGTACAATTCTTGCCTCCATCTAAGAAGTTTGTTTCTAGGCGTCTGGTTAGTGAAAGGCAGATCTGGAGGAAACAAAAATCATGGAGGCAGGTTTCAGAAAGCACCCTTTAGAGAGAGAAAAAAACATTTTCCAGCTTTTCAAGGCCTTGAAAACACTAGATCTTGCATAATAACGTCAGAGAAATAATATTATTGTTAATAAATCATGGGGTATCTTTTTTTTTTTTTTTTGGTCTATATGTGTTTTAGCAACCCACAGGCATTGGTTGTGTTAATTATTTGGGAGTCTTTCGCTTTTGGCTATTGGAATGGTAAAAAGATTTATTCAACATTTTCTAATTTCCTAGTGTCACATCTGAGGTGAACTGTGAAAAACTGCAAATATAACAGCCTCTGAAGGTGTATCCCTTTGGGTAGGATCTGCTAAGTTAGAGAGGCCTCATGGGGCCAAGACAATTATCCACACTCATCTGAAGTTTGGTGCTGTCATGAATGGTAGGCACAGGGCCATTATGTGAAGATATGTTTCCCCCTCAATCAACGTGAGGACAACACGGTGGAATAGAGATGGAGCAGTCTCCCTGTGGCTCTCTGAGTCACCTAAGCATAGTCCTTACATGATTATTTAATGCAGAGATGTTGTTCATGCTGCTTGGTGAAGGATTTCCACGTTTTTACCATCAAGTTGCTCTTCAAATATTTGTTAACTTTTTTAGAAAAATAAGCTCTGCTCTGAAAGTGGGCAAGTAGTACCTCAGTGTAAGAATAGCTCATTTCACGGGCAGAAGAAAAGAAGCAGACGTGTGTGGGTCTATAAAAGAATGAATTCTCTTTTAAGCATCTCTCCTTGTTCAAGGAGGATTTCTCCATTAAAACCAAACAGGGCAAGTGTTAGAACTTAAGACTTACATGCACTAATCACAAAAGGAGGTGAATCACAGTAAAATTTAACCAGTGTTTGTCCATTAGGGACCAAATTGAAGTAGTTTATTTGAAGAAAATACTTTTATAGTGATTTTACTAAATGACTACTAATTCTTTGCCAAAAGAATGCACCTAGAGAAATTTGAAAAAGACGAGAAGAAATATAAACAAGTGATAAATTCAGGGCAAGACCTTTTCTCTAGACGCCTTGTTTTGCTGTGACTGTGTTTCATTTCTTTTTACTGCACTTTTAAGAGAAGAGTGTTTGGCAGTGAGTTAGAGGTTATACACCTCTTCTTCAGGGAGAACCAGGCAAAGGAATTATGATGTGTGCCATATTGTAAAGGAAACATTTGCTTAGAAACTTGTAGCTGACGTTTTTATGCAAGATCTAGTGTTTTCAAGGCCTCGAAAAGCTGCAAAATGTTTTCAGAGTGTGAGGAGGAACTCACATGAAAGTGGACCATACTTACTGGTCTCTGATGAAAAATGGCATGTTTTGGTTTTTCCTACCACTAGGTGCTGGTTGACCATAAGCATCATATGACTAACAGTGTTGCAAAGCTGGATTCCCCCTGAATGTGCTGTGGTGTTTGGACACATATGTCCAAGCCAAAAGGTTTTCTCCTTTTTCTAGAACTTCTGTAAAAAGTTTCTGATAGTATTTTAATAAAATATGAAGAAATGGTTAAGTTCTTAGAGAGTTCTGTTTTAATTTCATTAGCTCATCAATTGAAATATTTAAAAATTTTGTGTTCTTTCTTGTTCATGAAAGCATCATATTTTTCTTGACAAGTCCAATGCTTCAGGTGAGGACCTTTGTAAAACTGTCTTCGTGTGTTCCAATACCAGCTTTTGCCCCTGCCTGTCAGCAAAGGGTTCTGTGGGTAAATATGACTCTCTTTGCTTCCCCTCACCCCGGCTTTTCAGAGGTGTACAAGCAAAGGACGCAGAGCTGGGGGCCCTCAGCTGGGGCTCACTCCTGCTCCTCTGAAGGGTGTCTTTTGATGTCGGGATCCAGCATCTATGGAGTTGGAGACAAAGTGGAAAACCTCACATGCTCCACAAACTGTTTACAATTTTTATGAATATATAAGTTTTAAGAGAGTCAGGATAGCACAGATCCCGACATAATCAGTAATGGACATTAACGAAATGAACACATAAATATTATAAACTAAGTTTTCATTTCATTTAAGATTTTTTTTTTAAATCCCCCATTTTCTTGTCACCAGTCATCAAGTGCTCTAGGGGATAACAGATCCTTCACTGAATGTTAACTCCACAAAAGCAGGGATTATTTTCTATTTTGCTGAAACAGAGAGATCCCTGGACAATTACTTCGAATACATATACCTAGGCTCTAACCCAAACTGCTGAGTAAGAATTTCCAGGGTTGGTTAAGTAGTCTTCTGTGTTTTTTATGAACACTCTAGTTGCTTCTTATGATCAGGTATATTTGGGAAAGGCTGAACAATACAAAGCATACAGATCAAGCTCGGAAGAATTCCAGTGTTTCAAGGGGTGGGGAGGAGAAAGGGGCAGGATGTGGATACCAGGAACGAAGATGGGAGAACACAGGGAACGTCGAAAACATGCTCTCAATTCCTCTGCTCCATACCTATCAAACAGTCCCACTAAAATGGCTTTATTTTATATTCTCTCATTTTGTATTACTTCTGAAGATATCAATATCTTTATTCAATATGGATTTGCACACACAAGACTTTCCCATACATTTCACCAAATCATAAGGCAGTTGGCAGTCAGAATTACTTTTGCTCTTTCTGTGTTTAAAATGTCGTTTCCCTAGACTAAAATAGTGCCTTCTGAGCTAAATAAGTATATTTTGACCAACTATAGAAGCTGGAGATAAAAACCCTGACCTCATAAATGGAAGCAGCCCCAGAACTCTTTCGGCTGCTACGGCTTCTGACCATTAGAATGTGAACCTTTACAACCATAAACAGCAAGTACAATGAGGCTGTGAAGATCGCATGTGAGGTGTGACATTCTTTTCTGTGAATTTCATAATTACCATTTTGATTTTTATTGTGGTTTACTTCATTTGCTACAGTGCTATTGGGAGAATCAAAAGGGTCTGATTTAAAGCTCTTGCTTCTAGCTAAGCGGAGGCTACTGAGAGGGAGGAGGGGCTGCAACTCTGCATTTTAATGTCACAGCCTGCAGCCTAAATTCAAATCAGATTATATTCATCAAGATCAAAAGGAATTTGTATAGTCATTTGTTAGCAGATTTAAAGTTAAAGGAAAGAATTAAATAATATGAACGTATACACTGAACTGGCCACCTCTCCATGAGTGTTTGAAATTGGTTGAGTTTATTCTATAAGGTTTGAGGGTTCTATTTTCTGCCTTTTCTATCTAATGTTTAAGTGAAGGTAGGTTTAGCCGATCTGTTTTATGTCTACATGACATGCATCTTCCTTCTTTTTTGGCTCAATTCTCCCTTTTGGCTCTTGACTTCTGTCACTGTTCTGGAAAGTCAGGAAGTCAGCCAGAATCAAATGAAGCCTCGCAGATTTCTTAATAGCATTTATTTAGGACAGTAATTCCAGTGGCAGCGAGTCCACCATTAGCAAGGATATATTGGTTACTTTTATTGCGTCGGTCTGAATTCCTTGTCTGTCGTGCTACACATAAACCCAGAAGAAAACAGTTAGCAGATTTATGGTTTGCACTGTCTCTGAGATGTTACTTTAAATACCTGATTCACAGTTCTCTGGAGGGAAACCTCACCCTCTGGAAGCGTGAGAGGCCGAGGGGCTGGAGTGACCTTAGAAACAGAGCTGGGCTTCTGTGCGTTGCAGAGTTCAGTTTATTTCTCCAACTAAAGCGAGAGCTGTGAGTCTCAAAGATACAGTCAAGATCCTTGTCTTCTTGTTTTTGCCTACTTCTGATTGCCAATCAAGGCAGTGACTTCAAAAAAACTGAAATCTGGACTCAGTGTATTGCAGATATACTTCTGAGCCATTCATGGTGTGGGTATTGTTGCTGAAATCTTGGCTTCTGTACACCAGTGCCAAATATAAATCAGGAAAGAGAAAAAGTGGCTTTATTTCTTTGCCAGGCAAAGAGGGAACAACAGTGAGCTAGTGCCTCTAAAAACTGTGCCCCGCCCCCCTTTGGGAGGCTGGTGAGAAGTTTTAGAGTAATGGTTCAAAGAGGGCGTGGTCAGCTCATGGACATTTTTCTGATTGGTTGGTGGTGAGGTAAGTGGGAGTTGACATCATCAACCTTCTGCTTCCAACTGGTCTGGGGTCTACATGCTTGTGGGAAACATACCATTGTTAACTGTTAACTTCTCTCACCTGGAGGGGGTTTTAGCATCTGCAAGACAGCTCAAAGATATTGTTGTGTGTGTCCATTGATGGGGAAACAGGACGCTGCCTCAAGGCTGAACTATTGTTTCTCTTGACTTTGTTTCTCCCTTGTCTCGTGTCCCCTCCCTTCCCTAATTAACAACTGCTTGAGCCTGTCCATTGGAACTCATGGAAGGTCATGGAAGTTGAATGAAGGCTATTTCCTGTAATCAAAGAAATGCGGGACGCAGAAAGTCTTTGTGCCCCGGAGCCCCACAGGGCCCTGCTCGGTATCAGTACAGACTACCTGATTCAAAAACACGTTGATGACGTTTACCCTGACAAAATCTGAATATAATGGAACATGGGGACATATCATCATAAGCTTTGGGGAAGAGCTAGTTGACAAAAGGCATCTGGATTTCACGGCAACATCTGTCCCAATTTAACCTCCAAGAATAAAGAGGGATGCTTCTCATAATGGCTTTTTTACCTCCAGGCATTTCATTTAAATTGTTCACCTTGAGAACAATTGTTCCTAGAACTCCAATGTTGTTCCTAGAACTCCAATGGCATTTACTTGATGGGTAGGAAAGCAAAAGAGGTAAGATGGAAAACTCAGAGAACAGTAAGAGAGGGGTTGCCTTCTAACATTGGCTTTGCCTGGCTTCCTTGGTGATTCGTGTCCTCAGGAAGTGATGGAATGGATGGGTGGAAGTGATGATGGAAATAGTGCTCAATTAAATTATAGAAATACAGGTTCTGATAGTGCTACTTATCATCTCTGGAAGTTAGTTTTTGCATCTATAAAACGGAGATAATCACGCCTCTCTTGTTCCACAGGGTTTTTTGGTAAAGATCAAGAGAGATATTTGAGAAAAGTCCAATACAACTCTAAGATTTTATACAAATTTTAAAGTATTTTTATTGAGGTAAACACATGCACAACAGTTTAAAGAAATCAAGAAGTTCTAGTATAACTAGTACAGCTGTAGTTTAGTAGAAACTGTAGTAGCCGAGGGGACAGTGGTGGCCCCAATTTGTTGAGCAACTAACGTATGCTGAGAGCTGTTCTAAGTGTCAGGTTCCTTATACACATTGCTTTAATAGCCACAATAACATTGTAGATTTTTTAAAAAAACTCAACTGCATAAATGAAGAAACTACGTTTCAGAGGGAAGGGAAGCCATTTGCCCAAAGTCACCCAGCAAGTAGGTGCAGAACAGTGTTAGTTCCCACTAGATGAGCATCAGGTGTATCTGAGCAGAACAAAACGATGCAGGTCATTTGGACCTCACCACCGGCCTCTAGTGGCTGTGCGAGCGTTTCTCTTTTCTCCCAGCACTGTGGGCAAGATCTGTGGCCCCAGAAACACCTGTGGAAGGAGCCAGCGATATCGACTCGTGATAGAGGAGAGGAAACTGAGGCCCTGGGCGGGTCCTGCAATGCGGTAACTGAGGCTCTCAGAGAGTGGCGCTCATTTGTGCACAGCTGAGAAGTGGTCAAGTCAGAACCAGAACCCATTTATTACTTTTGCCTGAGACACGTGGACTGGGAACAAAATCAAGGAGTAGAAGAGTCAGAACCTTGTAACTCAGTGAAAGAGACACCAAACTAGGTAAAATAACACTAGCTTTGCCTCTATAGTTCCTAATTCCTTGTTCCCTGTAACCAGTAAAACAAAACATTAAAAGTGTGTTTATTGGAGTGCAGCCCTGCAAGTGTGGTCTGGGCCCTCTTGCTAGCTGCAGAGCCTCCATTTGATGCTAGTCGTCAAGGAAACAGAATATAGGTAGTGCTCTGTCTTGTTCATCACTGTATCCCCAAGCCTCTAGAATAGTGCCTAATGTATCTTGGGTACTGGGATGCCAAAGGCCCACTGGACCAAAATAATATTAAAGACATGCAAGGAGAACATCTCTGAAAGGGAGGCAAGATTCTTCAGACAGCCGTGTGGCTGGCAGGGTCTTGGTGCTCCGGCCTGGTGTCAGGCCTGAGCCTCTGAGGTGGGAGAGCCAAGTTCAGGACACTGGACCCCCGGCCGCACATAATATCAGTTGGTGAGAGCTCTCCAAGAGATCTCTGTCTCGATGCTAAGACCCAGCTCCACACAATGGCCAGCAAGCTCTAGGGCTGGAGGCCCCATGCCAAACAACTAGCAAGACAAAAGCACAACCCCACCCATTAGCAGAGGGGCTGCCTAAAATCATATTAAGTTCACAGACAACCCCAAAACACACCATCGGACATAGCTCTGCCCACCAGAAAGACAAGATCCAGCCCCACCCACCAGAACACAGGCACTAGTTACCTCCACCAGGAAGCCTACACAAGCCACTAAACCAACCTCACCCACTGAGGGCAGACACCAAGAAAAACGGGAACTATGAACCTGCAGCCTGTGAAAAGGAGACCCCAAACACAGTAAGTTAAATGAAATGAGAAGACAGAGAAATATGCAGCAGATGAAGGAGCAAGGTAAAAACCCACCAGACCAAACAAATGAAGAGGAAATAGGCAGTCCACCTGAAAAAGAATTCAGAGTAATGATAGTAAAGATATCCAAAATCTTGGATATAGAATGGAGAAAATACAAGAAACGTTTCATAAGGAGCTAGAAGAACTAAAGAGCAAACAAACAATGATGAACAACCCAATAAATGAAATTAAAAATTATCTAGAAGGAATCAATAGCAGAATAAATGAGGCAGGAAAATGGATAAGTGACCTGGAAGAGACAATAGTGGGTTCACAGACAACCCCAAAACACACCATCGGACATAGCTCTGCCCACCAGAAAGACAAGATCCAGCCCCACCCACCAGAACACAGGCACTAGTTACCTCCACCAGGAAGCCTACACAAGCCACTAAACCAACCTCACCCACTGAGGGCAGACACCAAGAAAAACGGGAACTATGAACCTGCAGCCTGTGAAAAGGAGACCCCAAACACAGTAAGTTAAATGAAATGAGAAGACAGAGAAATATGCAGCAGATGAAGGAGCAAGGTAAAAACCCACCAGACCAAACAAATGAAGAGGAAATAGGCAGTCCACCTGAAAAAGAATTCAGAGTAATGATAGTAAAGATATCCAAAATCTTGGATATAGAATGGAGAAAATACAAGAAACGTTTCATAAGGAGCTAGAAGAACTAAAGAGCAAACAAACAATGATGAACAACCCAATAAATGAAATTAAAAATTATCTAGAAGGAATCAATAGCAGAATAAATGAGGCAG
>NC_041222.1:102106424-102107289 GCF_002837175.3 Physeter macrocephalus | reverse complement strand
GACCCACTTCAGACCTAGGGACACATACAGACTGAAAGTGAGGGGATGGAAAAAGATATTGCATGCAAATGGAAATCAAAAGAAAGCTGGAGTAGCATTTCTCATATCAGACAAAATGGACTTTAAAATAAAGACTATTACAAGAGACAAAGAAAGACACTACACAATGATCAAGGGATCAATCCAGAAGAAAATATAACAATTGTAAATATTTATGCATGCAACATAGGAGCTCCTCACTACATAAGGCAAATGCTAACAGCCATAAAAGGGGAAATTGACAGTAACACCATCATTGTAGGGGACTTTGTTGAAAATTTCCCTAACATTGGAAAGGAAATAGTCAATCAAGTCCAGGAAGCACAGAGAGTCCCATACAGGATAAATCCAAGGAGAAACATGCCAAGACACATATAATCAAACTATCAAAAACTAAATACAAAGAAAAAATATTAAAAGCAGCAAGGGAAAAGCAACAAATAACGTAAAAGGGAATCCCCATAAGGTTAACAGCTGATCTTTCAGCAGAAACTCTGCAAGCCAGAGGGAGTGGTAGGACATATTTAAAGTGATGAAAGGGGAAAACCTACAGCAAGATTACTCTACCAAGCAAGGATCTCATTCAGATTCGACGACAAAATTAAAACCTTTACAGACAAGCAAAAGTTAAGAGGTTACACGATGACCCAAAACCTATGGGATGCTGAAAAAGCAGCTCTAAGAGGGAAATTTTTAGCAATACAATCCTACCTCAAGAAACAAGAGACATCTCTAATAAACAACCTAACCTTACACCTAAAGCAATTAGAGAAAGAAGGGAAAAAAACCCAAAGTTAGCAGAAGGAAAGAAATCATAAAGATCAGA
>NC_041222.1:102099160-102106232 GCF_002837175.3 Physeter macrocephalus | reverse complement strand
AAGTAGGGTTTATCCCAGGAATGCAAGGATTCTTCAATATACGCAAATCAATCAATGTGATACACCATATTAATAAACTGAAGGATAAAAACCCGATGATAACTTCAATACATGCAGAAAAAGCTTTCAACACAGTGGCTGGCAGGGTCTTGGTGCTCCGGCCTGGTGTCAGGCCTGAGCCTCTGAGGTGGGAGAGCCAAGTTCAGGACACTGGACCCCCGGCCGCACATAATATCAGTTGGTGAGAGCTCTCCAAGAGATCTCTGTCTCGATGCTAAGACCCAGCTCCACACAATGGCCAGCAAGCTCTAGGGCTGGAGGCCCCATGCCAAACAACTAGCAAGACAAAAGCACAACCCCACCCATTAGCAGAGGGGCTGCCTAAAATCATATTAAGTTCACAGACAACCCCAAAACACACCATCGGACATAGCTCTGCCCACCAGAAAGACAAGATCCAGCCCCACCCACCAGAACACAGGCACTAGTTACCTCCACCAGGAAGCCTACACAAGCCACTAAACCCCTAAGGAGACAAAAGACCTGTATGCAGAAAACTATAAGACACTGGTGAAAGAAATTAAAGACAATACAAACAGATGGAGAGATATACCATGCTCTTGGCTTGGAAGAATCAACATTGTGAAAATGACTATAAGACTTCAAGCAATCTACAGATTCAATGCAATCCCTATAGAACTATGAATGACAATTTTCACAGAACTAGAACAAAAAATTTCACAATGTGTATGGAAACACAAAAGACCCTCAAGCCAAAGCAATCTTGAGAAAGAAAAACGGAGCTGGAGGAATCAGGCTGCCTGACTTCAGACTATACTACAAAGTTACAAGACAGTATGGTGGTGGCATAAAAGAGAAATATAGATCAATGGAACAAGATAGAAAGCCCAGAGACAAACTCATGCACATATGGTCATCTTATCTTTGATAAAGGAGGCAAGAATATACAATGGAGAAAAGACAGCCTCTTCAGTAAGTGATTCTGGGAAAAGTGGACAGCTACATGTAAAAGAATGAGATTAGAACACTACCTAACACAACATACAAAAATAAACTCAGAATGGATTAAAGACCTAAATGTAAGGCCAGATATTATAAAACTCTTAGAGGAAAACATAGGCAGAACACTCTATGACATCCAACACAGCAAGATCCTTTTTGACCCACCTCCTAGAGAAATGGAAATAAAAACAAAAATAAACAAATGGGACCTAATGAAACTTAAAAGTTTTGCACAGAAAAGGAAACCATAAACAAGACGAAAAGACAACCCTCCGGATGGGAGAAAATATTTGCAAACAAAGCAACTGACAAAGGATTAACCTCCAAAATATACAAGCAGCTCATGCAGCTCAATATCAAACAAACAAACAACCCAGTCCAAAAATGGGCAGAACACCTAAACAGACATTTCTCCAAAGAAGATACACAGATTGCCAACAAATACATGAAAGCATGCTCAGCATCACTAATCATTAGAGAAATGCAAATCAAAATCACAATGAGCTATCATCTCACACAGATCAGAATGGCCATCATCAAAAAATCTGCAAACAATAAATGCTGGAGAGGGTGTGGATAAAAGGGACCCTCTTGCACTGTTGGTGGGAATGTAAATTGATACAGCCACTATGGAGAACAGTATGGAGGTTCCTTAAAAAGTAAAAATAAAACTACCATACGACCCAGCAATCCCACTACTGGGCATATACCCTAAGAAAACCATAGTTCAAAAAGAGTCATGTACCAAAATGTTCATTGCAAGTACTATTTACGATAGCCAGGACATGGAAGCAACCTAAGTGTCCATTGACAGATGAATGGATAAAGAAGATGTGGCACATACATACAATAGAATATTATGCAGCCATAAAAAGAAACGAAATTGAACCATTTGTAGTGAAGTGGATGGACCTAGAGTCTGTCATACAGAGTGAAGTAAGTCAGAAAGAGAAAAGCAGATACCATATGCTAACACAGGTATATGGAATCTAACAAAAAAAAAGGTTCTGGTGAACCTAGGGGCAGGACAGGAATAAAGACACACATGCAGAGAATGAACTTGAGGAGATGGGGAGGGGAAGGGTAAGCTGGGATGAAGTGAGAGAGTGACATGGACATATATACACTACCAAATATAAAATAGATAGCTAGTGGGAAGCAGCTGCATAGCACAGGGAGATCAGCCCGGTGCTTTGTGACCACCTAGAGGGGTGGGATAGGGAGGACGGGAGGGAGGAGATATGGGGATATATGTATACTTATAGCTGATTCACTTTGTTTTACAGCAGAAACTAACACACCATTGTAAAGCAATTATACTCCAATAAAGATGCTATAAAAAAAAAGGATACAAGTTGTAACCATTTTCAGTACTTTGCTTTTCTTCCTGCTTAAAGCTGTTATTACTCTATTCCTAATCTCATATTTCCACTTTTGCTCTAGGATCCAAGAGAATACAAATGGACAGGGCCATCATTTCACTTAGAGTTTTTTGAAACTAGCACGATTGCAAGAGGCTCTCTGAAACTGCTGAGATCTTTATGTGCAACTCAGCCTATAAAGTATACCAAATCAGAGTGATGAGCGCATTGCATATGGTGTGTGATTCTGTAAGTTTTCAAAATAACCTGATGGAGACTTTGAAGATGTTTCTACCCAAATAAATGCATCAGTGAGGCTAATGTCAGAGAAAAATGGATAGTAACTTTATAAAATATGTTACTCCCTGGAAAATATCCTTGAAATTGTGAGATCTTCTTTTTCCCCAAATGAATGTTACTGAAATAAATCCTAAAATGACTAAGCTTTGGAAAGATCAAGCCAGATAGTTCTTACAAATATAGCAAAATAATGTAATAAGCACACTTTAATAATGATACAGCATCTTTTAGACCATCAAAACTGGGCTCTTAGAAAATAAAAACATAAAATATGGAAAAAAAATTTTTTTTACATTAAAAAAACAAAACAACCCTTGCAACATGTTATCAAAACATTCAAATTAAAAGGAGGTAAAGTTTTTCATGCGTTGAAAGGCCAAAGGCTTAGAAAATTTAGGGAATTCCCTGGCAGTCCGGTGGTTAGGACGCGGAGCTTTCACTGCTGAGGGCCTGGGTTTGATCCCTGGTTGGAGAACTAAGATCCTGCAAGCTGCATGGTGTGGCAAAAAAAAAGAAAAGGCTTAGTAGATTTAAACCTGATAAGGCTTTCTGTGACAGGCCGACTTGCTGCTGATGGAAGGGAAGGTAATAAAACCTTTATGAAAATACACTTGGAAATATTATCAAATAACTTCAAAAGTTTCATATGTTTTAATCCATTAATTCTATTTCTAAGCAAATAGCCAGAGAAGAAACATAGATTAAGCATAAGCAGTCATTTTATTGTTGTTTTTCATAGTCAAAAGTTAGAAAAACACTATGTTCAAAAATAGAGAAATATTTTAACGAGTATACTTTCCATGACAGTGTTTTTAGCTATTGAAAACAATATAGTTTAGAATGTTATCTAATAGAATGGCTTATGATAAGGTGAAAAAAACAACTATAAAAATGCATACTGAATATACATACAGTTTTGTTTAAAGGCATAGAGCAGAGAAAAAACACTAGACAAATATACACTAAATTTGGAGGCATAAAATTTAGCTTTTCTTGATAAGCTTTTGCATTTCCAAGTTTTATACAAAGGGCATATAATAAAAAGCTTAAATGAAATTATTCACAAGCATATTATACAAAATTCAAATAAACTGAGTGATGCTGAGCAGAAACCTATTTTGACTGCTAATTAATTAAGGAATTAACTCCAATAGGCCATCATTTCATTTAAAAGAACAAAATATTTAAAGTTTCCAAAAAGAGTTTTGCATGACATTTTATTTGATTTTAGGAACCCCAAGATTGTCAGACATTAAATCCTTCAGTTGTTGAAAATGAATACCTCATTACAACTGCTTTCTTTCCCTGGGAGCGGAATTTGCACTTTTTTCCTATTTCTATTGTTATATTTTCTTAGTTGCCTAAATAATCTATGCTCAGGGAGATAATATTTTGGCAACCCATGCTGGTTGTTTCTTTCTTCATAGGCACTTAAGAAGTAAATCCTTCAGGAGAACATTTCTTGAGCTTACCTTTTCATTATTTCCAGAGGCAAAAACTGGCAGGGCAATTTATAATTCAATTTTTGCTAAATCCATGACACCCAATATATATGTCAGGCATTTCAACGGCAGGGTACTTTGGGGATAGGTGATAAATTGTACTGATTAGAAGTGCCAGCTGTTCTTCTAAAAACATCATATCAAAAAGAAGGTAGGTATTATTAGGAGAATGTAATGTATCTTTAGATTGTCCAGAAACATCAGAGATAATCACTTCATGTGAATATATTCCCCTTAGTGTTATACAGCAAAATATGACAGTTCTTACCAACCTTTTGATAGCACTCGTCTGGAGAGAGACCCTATGGGTTCACAGACCTATCCTGGGTTGGTCGACTTCCAGCAGCCACATAGCTGTTAGTGCTGCAATAACTCTTACCTGCCAGAATGACTCACTCTGAAACCCGAAACATGGCCCTAATCATTTTAGGACGCTGTTGGTATATACGAGTAGTATAAATATTATTTTATAATATAATCTCCTCTGATCTTTTAAAATATCCTTTCAGTGTTCCAGATATTTCCCTGTGTGATATGGATGGCTTAAGCAAAGCCATGGAATCCCCTAGGTTATCTTCAAAAAATGCTGAAAAAAGTAGACGATTGAAATATAAAAAATCCTCTCTGGTGGTATACATGCCTCTGTGTGTGTGTGTGTGCATGTGTGTGTACACACCCATGCTGCAGTTAAGCTTGGGATTCCATTAATGAGTGAAGTAATTAAGCAAAGCAAACTGGTAGGTTACCCCAGGTCTAAGACTAGGGAATGGGCCATGGAGCCTTTCACCTCTAGGTCAACGGTTTCTGTTTAATCCGGCTGTTAATGACTAAAAGTCATTGTTTCCATCTGAGAGCTGTTTGGTCTCCATGTGAAGTAAGTTGGTGGTCTGCTCTCAGTTTCTCATGTGCAAATGTACAGATCATGAAATCTACTGCTGCTTTTTGCTCTGCCGTTGGACAAATCAGCAAAAAAAAGACAAAGAAAAACACACGCTATTTGAAGGAAATGACAAAACAACCCTATCTGGGACTGAGCACACTGCAAGAATGAGATGTCTTCCTAAATAGAGAAAGTTACGCTAAAATAATTGACTTGAAATAACGGAGGACTCATGAATTCACTTTGACTACTTATAGGAGGCTTTTTATTTGCATAGTTGCTTTCCCCAAAACGAACTTATTCGAACCTCAGAGTTAATGTGTGTGATGTAGGCCATGCTGATAAGAAACCAGAGCTTCAGAATCCAAAGCTCTAAGAGGTCAGGGCTGCCTGAGATCAAGTAGTCAGCTTTCCCATGGACGCTGGAGTAGCTTCTTGGCAAAGGAGGACTTCCAAACACCCGGAGAATTTGTCTAGAAAAGAAAAGTAAATGATATTCCTGAAGGATGTCAGCATGAGGAAAATCAAAGTAGAAATTAGCACAGTGTGTTCACAGTGGCACACATCACAGGCATTTTACATTCTGGGTTCACACAGGACTACATTAAAATAGAGTTTAACCTGCGCACACAATTACATTAATGAACACCCTGTGTGTTCACACAGACTAAAGTTATGGTGAAAAGAATGAACTGTTAGTGGTGTTTTTTCAACAGGAAAACTAGCCTTAAAGATCTCGGTCAGAACAAAACACGTAACTATTTATGAGGAAGCAGATGTGAAATGGCTGCTGGAAATAGACAAGAAATCTACAGACCTCTTTTGTGAGAAATGCACAGTGGCTGGAAGATAAAGGTTATTATGATTCTAACAGAAGCTAATAAAAGTCTTGATTAGAGAAGAAAGGCTTCTGATAACCCTGCAGCTAAAAGTTGTGATTGTGGGACTTTCCAGTCAAAATGATTCCCGAAGTCCACAGAGCGTCCAGCAGGGGCTGGTAGGGCAAACCCAACCGGGTCTCAGCTGGGAGAGATGCTTCCCTGCATGCAGGGGCTGGAAAACAGTGGGGATCATTTGTGGTTTTCACCATGACAAGGGCATGAATGGTCAAGGTCAGAGATACCCAGCTTCAGTCTCACCCCCCGAACCCTTGTCCAGTCCCCTTGCCAGAAGCACCCTGACCAATAAACACTGTTATCACTTTTCTCACCAACCTTTCTCTGTAGATCCAAGACTATAATTCCAAGACTGACAAAGCAAGAAAATCAGTACTCATGGCCTCCACACTTTGATCTTTACTTATCCTTCGCCTACCTAAATTTTGCCTCCACTTTTGAAGATATTCCTACCAAGCTTGTCACGAAACTGAACCCGTAAACTAACGGATTCTTTTCAGGTGTCATCTTATTAGACACTTTTCTTTTTCCGGAAGCTCTTTTCTGTCTTCACTTCCCAAGTTCACTCTCTCTGACCTTTCAGAACACTCCTCGCTCATCCCCGTAGGTTTCTCTGGCCTCATCAGCTCCCTTACAGCAACGTTCGTTAGGACCCAATGCTTAGCTTCCTCTGCTTTTTTTATTGAATTTCCCCCCGACATCCATTGGCCTTGGCTGCCACCACTGACGAGTCCCAAGTTTCTATCTCCAGCACACATCAGTCTCTTGAACACAAAATCAACAGTCTGTAGAAAACCAGTTGTATACTGCACATCTCATAGGCAGATATGGATTTTCAGGAGTGTCAAATTATGCCACTACACTCTTCTTTTTTTCTGTTTTCATTTAAGTGACATGTTTTTATAAAGTGGAGCTAAAATTAAAATTTAAGTAGAGCTGTTTTTTCTATTGAAGTACAGTTGATTTACAATATTGTGTTAGTTTCAGGTATATAGCAAAGTGATTTAGTTTTATATATATGTGTGTTTTTTAGATTATTTTCCAGTATAGGGTATTAGAAGATATTGAATATAATTCCCTGTGCTATACAGTAAATCTTTGTTGCTTTTT
>NC_041222.1:102080217-102099134 GCF_002837175.3 Physeter macrocephalus | reverse complement strand
GGGCCTCTCACTGTCGTGGCCTCTCCCGTTGCGGAGCACAGGCTCCGGACGCGCAGGCTCAGCGGCCATGGCTCACGGGCCCAGCCGCTCCGCGGCATGCGGGATCCTCCCGGACCGGGGCGTGAACCCGCGTCCTCTGCATTGGCAGGCAGACTCTCAACCACTGTGCCACCAGGGAAGCCCTGCTTTTCTATTTTATGTATAGTAGTTTGTTAATCCCATACTCCTAATTTAATCTCTCCCCGCCTCCATTTCCCCTTTGGTAACCATAAATTTGTTTTCTATGTCTGTGGAAAAAAAAAAAAAAGAATAAAAAAAATTTAAGTAGAGCTGGAATCTGCCTTCTAGGTTAGGTGAGGAGATGAACATAAGTAATCACGAGAAGATAAATTCATGATCCAAGGGAGACAGAAGAGGAAGGGCTTTTGACTCTGGAAAGGGAGACAGAAGAGAGGGTGAGTAGTTAGAGCCCAGGAAACATCTTAGGGTGGATGACACATAAGCCAGGAGTCCCCACATGATGAGAAACATTCTGAGCCGAAGAAGTAGCATGTGCATATAGCTGAGAAAGACTAAGGCATGTTCTTGCACCCCTGGGTAATTTGGCACGACGGCAAAGGGCAAGGAGGATAGCAGAATCGCAGTGAAAGAGAGACAGCAACCAGATCATAAAGGTGTTTTATTTCCAGGCAGAATAATTTGGACCTTATCCTGTAGGTAACTGAACAATTAAGTACGTTTACCTAGCGATTGCACGGCAACATCAGTTTTGTTTTTCAGACGATTATTCTCAGTTTGTAAAGAGGGTGATGGAGGATAGAGAGTATTGCATTATGAAGACAAAGGCAACGGGGGAAGATTTTTAGCAGCCAATTAAGAAATCATGAGACCCTGATTTAGGAAGCCAGAATTGGAACATAGAGTAAGAAGTGAAGTCCATAGGTACTATTTTCTGAAAGTCAAATCAGCCGGCTGTAGTGACCAGTGAACTTGGAAAGTGAAGGAAAGGATGGAGAATTGAGGATGACTGCCAGATGTCTGGGTTTGGTGAGGTAAGGCACGGCACCATTGAAAACGTTGGACCTATAGGAGAAAAAGAAAATGAGAAAAGTTTTATTTTACCACGGGCTTAAAAATGCAGGCTTGAGTGTCAGAGCTGAATATTAAGCTCTTCCTTCTAGGATCTGTCTTATACCTACCCTTTTCCCCCTTAGGACAATAAGCTTTGGGCTTACCCTTAATGGTAGAAAGATCAGGAGTAAAGAAAGAGAGTACATTGGAAAGAAAAGAGAGTATATGGCAGAAACATCATCCTTATTATATTAAAATGCTATGTGTGAAATGTGGGGGGCAGGGATAAATCAGAAGCTTGGGATGAACGCACACACACGACTATATATAAGATAGACAACCAACAAGGACCTACTGTATAGCACAGGGAACTCTACTCGATATTCTGTGATAACCTATACGGGAAAAGAATCTAACAAAGAATGAATATATGTAGATGTATAACTGAATCACTTTGCTGTACACCTGAAACTAACATAACATTTTAAATCAACTATACGCCAATAAAATTAAAAAATAATAATAAATGGAAAAACAATAAAATGCAATGTGTGATCTTGGGTCTGTTCCTCAGCCTATCTGAGTTCGATTGCCTTATCTGCTAAGAGAGCAAAATGGTACCTACCTCACAGTGATGATGTGAAAAACAAAACGGCCCATTTTAAGGTACCTAGACACGTTCCTTGCACTCAGAAGTCTCCCTTGAAATTGGCCCAACCTTTCCCTTCCAACAGTAGGGTTTTCAAATAGCTTAAAGACTCCCAGATATTCTTCTTCTGTTAAAAATAAAATCATGCTCCTTAATGAACTCCTACGTTCTAATACCTTCTACAGAGAATAAATAACTTATTGGCATTGTTCTAAACCTGCCTGATGTACTGAGGCATTTGGCAGTGTGTCCTTACCTAATTGTGATGATTTGTGTCAACTATATATATATATATATATATTTTTTTTTTTTTTTTTTTTTACATAGTGCTTAAAAGAAACTAGCCACCTTTTAAATAACAGGCTTCTAGAGTCCAACCAGTTTTTATAAAAGTTATTATACGTAAGCACCAAATGACTGTAGCAACTTGAACCTGAAAATGAAGCTTCCTTCCCTGTGGGAGTGGGATGCTGTGAGCAGAGTTGGGCAAAACCCAACATTAGATTTGGTGGGTCCAACGGATGAAACACTTTAAAATTGATGGCTAGGGCTTCCCTGGTGGCGCGGTGGTTGGGAGTCCGCCTGCCGATGCAGGGGACGGGGGTTCGTGCCCCGGTCCGGGAAGATCCCACGTGCCGCGGAGCGGCTGGGCCCGTGAGCCACGGCTGCTGGGCCTGCGCGTCCGGAGCCTGTGCTCCGCAACGGGAGAGGCCGCAACAGTGAGAGGCCCGCGTACGGCAAAAAAAAAAAAAAAAAAAAAAAAAAATTAATGGCTAGAGTGGAATTTGATGCAATAGCATCTCAGGAAACCTGACAACAAAGAAATGAGCATTTATAAAAGCAAGATTGAGGAAAACTTTTGGTATAAAATAAACCAGACCTAACCAAGTTAAATTTCTCTGGAATTATTCCATCCACTGGGCCCCTTATTATAATCTATATAATTTGGTTTCGTTGACGTAGTTGTTTGGGTGATTTATGCTACTGATAATAGAAGCTTATAAATTTCTTGAAGGGAAGTCTAGGCCTTCCTGGTCGATGTGTTTTAATTCACTTACACAACCCGTTTCCACTAGCAGCAGCTTAAGTCTTTTATATAAATCAGAAGTGCCTATCCTTTCCAAACTCTTGTCTATGCCCTTGTAGAGCCATTAAAAACATGTCAGGATGGAACGTAATTGGCAGAACGTTGGATCTAATCCACTTTCCCTCTATCTGAAGCTGTGCTCTGGCTTGTAGATCCACAGAGAAGATGGATGAAGCTTTTTAATTTTTCAGCAGTTGTTTTCAACTTAGTATTTATAGCAACACGAGAAAGAGAGAAGAAGAAAATCATGTGCCCGTATAAAATGAAATGCAATCGTGAAGTACCTATTGATGGACTTTCATACAGGCATAAAAATGGATGAATTGATTGACAGAGGAAAGAAAGAATGAGACTAGAAGTCCAGGACCGAGCCCTGAGTGACTCAGGACAGAGGATGATGAGCTGGCAAGGCTGTCTGAGCGTGAAGGGCCATCGAGGAAGGAAGATGAGGACAATTTGTTTTTTACTGAGAAGCCAAGAGAGGAGAATGTTTGGTTTTGAAGGGAAGGTGAGAAGTAGAATCTGCAAGAAGAAATGGGGTTAAGGGTATTTTAAGACTTGAGCATCTTTAAATGCTAATAGTAAGTAACCAGCAAGACATGACATGGATGAGAGAAGGAAATGGATACCCAAAGAGGTCTTTTTTATGTGGGTTGTATCTATTGCTATTTACTGTGTAAGAAATTAAAACTGAGAAATTATTAAAATACCCATGTATTAATTCATCTAAGTTGCCATAACAAACCCATTACATATCAACAGAAATAACATGTTTTTATTTAAAAAATGGGATCTTCCAAAGTAAAAATAAATTAGTGATGAGTGGCGCTGTTTAAAATTTTTTCAATTCTCTTTAATGTCATGTTTAATAGGAGACAGCTGGGTTCTCACATCTGCCTCTGCATTCCATCTGTAGCCTTATGTTGTTTTGGTTAAGGGTTTTGAGAAAATCTGGCCTCATACAGATGTATGGTTGGGTAAGGCAGCAGTGCCAGCGTGCTTCTCTGATACCAAACTAGAACCCACCACACCGTGGTTTCTTAAGGATTAGCTGTGGTGTGAAGTCCGAAACCTTATCCCTGTGAAGTTTTTGTACTCTACCATCATTTGTTTGTCTTGTACTTTGAATCGAATTATGAAGATCTTATGAATCTGACGTATTTTAGCACATGATGTCAAAAAATCGTATTTGTTAATATTATCACTGATCTCATCAGAAATATCTTTAAGTATTGGGAAGCTGTCATGATTATGATGTTAGATACAAGTTTCTCCAAAGTTAATATTCACTCAAAAGCTCAAATTTTATCTTTGCCAATAAATACTTTGTTTTCCTTGAAGTGACAAGTTCACCTAGTTCATTTTCAAGAAGATGTCTGCCAGATACCTAAATATGAATGACTGAAATGGAGTAGGACCCTGCGGGGCTTTCCTGGGGACAGACTCCCCCCCGCCCGGTGTCGCCTGCCTCTTGTTTGACCCTCTCCCTCACCTTGCCTTTAAAAACCCTCCCTTAAAAGCCATCAGGGAGTTTGGGTCTTTTGAACATGAGCTGCTCCTTCGCCTTGCTTGGCTCTGCCTTGGGTGCCTTGCAATAAACGCTGTACTTTCCACAACGTGGTGTCAGTAGATGGACTTTGCTGCTCATGGGTGGGCAAATGCAAGTTTCGTTTGCTTTGACGTGACCATATTTTGTCTATCAGGCATTCTTTCAAGTAGAATGGCATTTCATGAAAACAGCTCTCAGTTCAAACAATTACACAAGTATTTTCCCTCAGAAGAACTACCATTTTTCACTACGCAGAAGTGTTTTATATGTACTCCTTATTACGTTATCCAGAATATTCAAAAGATGTACACTCAAGAATTGAGGTTTAATAAAATTAACAACTTCTATTGCTTCATCAAAGTCATTCTTAAGTAAAATTGGTTTTTAATTTTTTAAGTGCGAGTGTGTGCCGTGTAAGAGTGCAATGATTACTGGCACAGTTTGTAATTGACACTAAGGAATCCACAGGGCCACCTGCCATTGGCTTTGCTTTATCTGGTCAAACGTCAAGACAGTGGAAAAGTCAAACAATGCCTGAGTATTTTATGGAAATAGTTTGACTCTTTGTGGAGCCCATTGAAATGTTCTAAAGAACCCCTGGGGTCCATGAAACATACTTTGAGAACTGCTACTCTAAGAAATTACGATGTAAAGTCAGGATTTAAATCACTCGGAAAAATATTATTAAATAAATATTGCTAGGACTATCAGAGACTTATTTGGAAAGAAAAAAACTTATATCTTTACTTCATATTATACAAATAAAATTTTAATGGATTCAATAATTACATGTCTATGGTTTTATTAGCTAAAGCTATTAGAAAAGATAGGTGGCTGTGTATCTAATTTAGGAATGACGAAGACTTTTCTCTGCAAAAACACAAAAGAAAACAATTATAAAAGGAAACACAGTTTTTTCCAACAACAACTTGAAAGACTTTTTTATATTGAACAGCTTCAGTGTCTACCGAAATATAAACAAAGAGAAAACAGTATATGCAACATATGTAATGGTTAAAGAGTTGTATCTTTCAAACATAATAAGCTCTTATGAATTAATAAGGACAAAGGAAAACATGATGACAGATACCTTTCAACAAAAGAGCTACAAATGACCAATGAACAAATGAAAAACAATGTTCAATCTTTCTATAGATACAGCTATTTAAATGCAAAGTGGTGAGGATGGGAAAAATGATTGTATTAATTATCTATTGCTGTTAAAGAAGTTACCCCCAAACTTAGCAGCTTAAAATAATAAACTGTTTCTCACGGTTTCTGTGGGTCAAGAATCTGGGGGCAGCTTAGCTGGGTGGTTCTAGCTCAACGTTTCTTTTTTTTTTTTTGACGCGCAGGCTCAGCGGCCACGGCGCACGGGCCCAGCCGCTCCGCGGCACGCGGGATCTTCCCGGACCGGGGCACGAACCCGTGTCCCCTGCATCAGCAGGCGGGCCCTCAACCACTGCGCCACCAGGGAAGCCCCAGCATAGCTATTTTAAATCTGCAATTCTAAATAAAATTTGAGCTAATAGGGCTGGGGGTTCAAGGAAAGTTATCAACAGTCTAAAAGTTTGTCCTTGAAAAAAATTATTATTTTTTTCCTTGATTCCTGAAAAAGCAGATACATTCCAGCTTCTTCATTAAATGACTGCCCTGTTTTAGGACAGGAATTAAGTGATTTAAGAGGTTGCTTCTAGTCTAAATAGAGTGGTTTTGACCAATTTAATTGGAATTCCATCCAAAAGTTTTTAAGAAAGAATGTTAGTTCAAGACATGTTAGCATAATTCAAAGTAAATTTCCCAAGCCACCTCTGAGCATCTTTCCTCGTGTCCCTGGGGAAGCCAAGTGAAGCATGCCTCTTGGTGTTACTCATAATCCTTTCTAAAGGCTCTTTAATACATCTTGTGACTGAGTACATACTGTTTATAAGTGAGAAATTTTGAAACAGGATATTTTTGAGACTATCTGATATCATATAAGAGTTAGTTACTTCAGAGTTGAGCTGAGTAGCTGCAAGCAGGCAAAAGAAAAAAAAAGAAGAAAAGAAAAGAAGAAGCAGGCTAATGCATTCTTTAGTAGGCATTGTAGAGATCCCCTTAAGAAGTTCCATTCTATAACATGTTCTCATATGATACATGCAAAGTGAAGGTTTCATGTGGAGTTCCACAACTGCCCTGTTGTGATGGTGTTTAGTAGCTGGCCTGTTGTAATCTATCTTTGGAGAATGTTTACTATATTTTAAAAGTTGGATCCGAACCCATTCCCAAGCTTAATGCTGACATTCACAAGGGCATGACTGGCTCTGTCTTAGGCTGGAGAAAGCCCTTATTATGGTGGAGTTAACTGAGCCAACAATGAATAATGCCAGAACACCATTCTGCAAAGCAGGGCAATGCTTAGTCAAAGTGGTTCATATTAGCTGAGCGTGAGTGAAGAAACCTGAACAGGCTATTTCAGAGTCCTGGTCTGCCTTTGAATCCACCACCCTTGTGAACACAGTGGAAAGCATCAGGGTTCATGCTCCTGGCTCTTCAGATTTCTTAGTAAATGTTTCACTGTGTCCCAAGGAGAAGACAGAGTGTTTTAATGTGGGAAATGGAAACTTCTGTGCTGTCTGTTCTGGAGAAAAGAATGTGGTTTCTAAAATATTACTTTTTGAACTTCCTGTACTGTATTTATACAATTCTGACTCTTTAAAAGGCTAAATTGTGTTATGACTAAACCAGTCACTGATAGACCCAATTTGCTCGAGGAGAAAAGTGTTCCTCGCCATCTATGTGCAGTTTCCTTTGGGTGGTACATTCTTTCCCCGGCCTGCACTACCCTACAGCCAGCAGGGAGGCATTAGCCCTGGCAGCACTTTCCACTGAGCAAGCGACTTAACCATATTCCACCTGAGAACATGTTATGGTTTAGTGTGAAAAGCAAGGGTGTGAAGAGAGACCAGACTGGAATCCAGTCCATCCTGTCTTTGGCTTCCCTTTGCTGAGCCTCGGTTTCCTCTTTGTAAAATGCAGATAATAATCAATACCTCTCGAGGTAGTTTTGAAGATTAAAGAAGACTGTGTGTCTAGCCCAGTGCCTCCTAATTAGGAATTGCTGCATACATTATAGTTTTTGGCCAGACAACCAGAGCAATTTGGTTTTGTTTGGGTGTGGAAAATGTGTTCAGCTGATGAAAATGAATCAGTGAATTTTCAGACACTAGCATATGCTCAAGGTTATCTCTCTACACACTTTGTGAACTCAAAAATAGGAAATGATGTCAGACTAGGAAGAACAGATAAAGTAAGCAATGCTCTTTTAATTTTTAAAACAATTACAACCCATAGTAAGAAATAGATTTTACATTGTGACCTAGTTTACAACACATATACACATCATAAATGTAACTGAAATTAAAGTTTAATGAAATAATACTTTTCTATGTGTGACATACTCTGATATTTTTTCTCTTTTTCTTTTCCTTTCTGGTTAGAACCAACTAAGTTAATTTCACAAGCACAAATGGTGTATGAACATCTTGAAAAACACTGATTCAATGGAGAGTAATTTATTTATCATACAAAGTTGTTTAGTATTGGTTCTTGAGTGCCATTTCATTTTACTTGTATTTTATATTTTTAAATTATATTAATGAATGTTTGCCTTTAGGAAAGGGGAAGGAAACTAACAGTTGCTAAGTAGATACAGTGCTAGATATTATCTGTGTTGTTTTGCATATATCTCTTCTTTTGTTACACAAATCTTACTATTATCCCTATTTTATAGATAAAGAAATCAAATTGCAAGTGATAAAATATCTTACCCAAGATTTCAAACCTCTTGATTTTCCATTGTCTTTAAATGCAAGAGGCCGAATGACTTACAGTGACACATCTGTGAGCTTTTACCTGTGGGCTACTTAAAGGAAAATATACCATATAGTCTTTCCTTTAAGTTACATTATGCATCCTTGGTTGTTTAAGAATAGAATTTGGGTTTAAATTATAACACAAAAAATATGGAGAAAAGGTCATGTATTAATTCTACTTTGTATCATCTTAAGTATAGTGTAGCCCTCACCAAAAAGTATTCTGAAATGGTAGGATAATTAGGTAAATTTAACAATTCTTTAGCATTTATTTGCAAAACAGAAAGTCCAGGTGTGAGTCTACTTTGATCTGTGATTCTAAATACAAGAGTTTAAAATTTTTTCCCCTCAAAAAACACTTTTAGAAGAGACAATACAGGAATCTGTATTCTCTTTCAATTAAAAATAAACCCCACTGTGATAGTACAATCATAAACCTAGAAGGATTTTCGTTGGGTTCAGTGTTTGAAAGGATGATCAAACTCCAAGTTTATTTTTTCATAGTTTTCTTTTTCCCCTACAGATTCTTCCCCGCAGCGGATTAACAACAGACATTTGAAGTTGTACTGTTTAAATATCTTTGAATTATTTTTGTTTAAAAATGTCAATGGGTACGATAGGAAAAGTACATTTTTTTCCTTGTAACTTCAAAACAATTGAACAGAACCTTTGGACTGAAACCAAAAATTGAATGTTTTCGCTTTAAGAAGATTTTCTCTTCTGAAAAATAATGAATGAGTCTCTTTGCAAGTTTAACTATTTCGCGTTTCAAGTCTCTGGTTTTCAACATTTTATGGTATTAAAAAGAAGTAAGGTTTCGTGAATAAATAAGCATAATTTTTCTTTCTCACTTCTCTCTCAAATTGGAAGTTATGTAAACTTCAGATACATGTAAGGCTTCTATACAGACGAAATGCATAACGGTTTACAACATGTAAACAGAAGCGGTCCATTTCAGTAGTGACTACTTCTTTAAGTTTGTGTTAGTGAAAGACAGAACTTGAGGGGCCAAAAGGACCGGTAGAAGAGGAAGGACATCTTTTTTTTTTTTTTTTTTTTTTGCGGTACGCGGGCCTCTCACTGCTGTGGCCTCTCCCGTTGCGGAGCACAGGCTCCGGACGCGCAGGCCCAGCGGCCATGGCTCACGGGCCCAGCCGCACCGCGGCACGTGGGATCCTCCCGGACCGGGGCACGAACCCGTGTCCCCTCCATCGGCAGGCGGACCCTCAACCACTGCGCCACCAGGGAAGCCCCCTGGACATCATTTTCTGCTTGTCTCCCATGGGCTCTGAAAAGAGGCCCATCACTGTGATGCTCCTTGAGGGGCACAGTGGGGTCCAGTAACTTACACTTTAGAGGATTACAGAAAGCCCGTGCAGACTGTGAGACCAATCGGTGACTGACCAAGTTCCATAATTTCTGAAACTTTGTGTTGGGACAGTTGACTTCTGAGGTCTACTTTCAGAAGGTCCTGGGGCTTCCACTCCCAGAACACCAGGGCATCCCAACGCCCCCAGGCTTGCACCTGCCCCTGAGCTGTGTAAGTCACTAACACGCCTCTGCTGAAGCCTTCAAAAACCTTCCATTGTGGGAAACATGACCCCAGGGGAAGATGTGAAAATTACAAAGCCAGATTTGAGATACTAATGATTTTTACGAAATCTTTCTTGAAAATTTTAAATGTATACTAGCTCTTTTTTTTTTTTCAAACTGTCTCCTTGTGATCAAGTCAATATTTGTAGATGTTATGAAAGAGCAAGGTACATCCCCTTTGCCTTTCCATTCAAAACTGGCTGTAACTATAAGGCAAACAGATTCCTTTTTTTGTGAAGGGAATTTGTAGAGATAAGATGAATGGTAACTATCACTGAATGGTGACTCAGTTGGTAGGTGAAGGTTATCAGAAGGAAAATATGGAAAGATAGATTAGTGGACCTGTTGATGGACTCACATTGTTTTCTTATTTTCTTTGTACTCTGATAAAACCAAATTTGTGACAAAGTGCCATAATGCAAAAAATATATAATATTAATTTGGTGCAAAAGAAGATACATTTTACTTATTTTTTATGGACTCCTAAGTGATTCTACTGAATATGTGTAATATATAAAATGAGATGAAAAAAAGACTTTTTCAGAATATATATATATACATATATATAACTGAATCACTTTGCTGTGTACCTGAAACTGATGCAATATTGTAAATCAGCTATACTTCAATAAAATTTTTTAAAAAGAAAGATAACAGACGTTTTCAATATAAGAATTTGTTATTTTTATTGGTCATAATTGAATATTTTATGATTACATAGAAATAAAGGAGCAGTGTGTTTAGAACTGTACTTCAGGACAATTAATCTGGCATCATCTGTGCCAAGAAGTGGGGCTGGGAGTGGGAAAAGCAGATTCATCTTTTAGCAATAAACATAATGTTTCAAAGATCGGTGTTCAACATTATTATAAAAAGAAAGTCATAGGGCAGACTAAAAAGACACTCAGAGATAAGTGGACACCAGAGTTCTAGTTAGAATTTGCTCTCTAACTGGTAACCTTGGGCAAGTCAGTTTACTGTGCTGAAATTTAGTTTCCTGCTCTATAAATAAGAATTGTCATCTGTATTATCTTTTTAAGTTCGAGAACAAAAATTTTGGGGGGACATCACTATTTCACCAAAAACAAAGTGCCTGGGAGCTTAACAGACGAAATTGCCTTTTATGCTGGGCTCCCCTCTGCAGCCAGGAGGAATCTGAAGCACCAGCTCCTACACAGCCGTCCTGCAAGGTGTGAGTCTACCTGTCCCATCAACTCTCCCTCTGCTGTCTCTCCCTGAACTCTGTGCTTCAGCCATTCCATACTGGCGCCTATTCCATGAAAACATCATGCCCTCTTCCTTCTCTGGGTCAATTTCTCTCCATACCTTCGTCTCTGTATTCCCGCCATAGCTACCATCTCCATTATTGGATAATTTTTTACTCTTCAGTCTCCATTTAATCCTGTGAAGGTGCCATAAAACACCTGCAGTCAGAGTACCTAGGTTCAAATTCCAAGTCTATCACTTTTAATAACAGGTGACTTTGGGCAAATACTAAGTCTCTACTTTTTCATCTGTAAAATGGGAATAAGGACCTATTAAGTTATGAGATTTTAAAGAGATTTACAAATCCTGGCTCTGTGCCTGTCATGTAGTACACACTCTTGAAGCGTTTACCAATAGTTTTAGCCCCAGAGCTGTCTGGATTTACCTTTGTGACAGCATTAGCTCCTTGCTGTGGAATTGCCTATTTAGTCTGTTGTCTCTCTACACATGCCCACTGCCATCTCCACATCCCAATAAAACCCTACGATTCCTGAAAACAGAAACTGCTGTGTCCTCAGCAGCTAAAAATTACCCTGTCTCATGGTGGAGGCCAAATATTGAATGAAAACATGGTTATTCCACCTTACAACTTAATGGGGAGAGAGTCAGACTGCAATTCTAATCCAGAAACGTAGTCTAGAGTTAACCTGAATGAGTTAGGAGTTAATTTTTTTTAACAACTTAGAACTTTTGGCACACCAACAACTCATCTGAAAAACATTCAAGTATTTATTTTAATATTTTGGTCATCTTAGAAGACTAAGCAGGTGTGACTTCCCTCACCAGGGGCCCCCAGCGCTTTGGTGATTCGTTTTTTGGAGACTAAATTCCATGCAGCTCTATATTTACAAAACCATCTCACAATATGTTCAGGTATTCTTTATTTTGGATCTCGTTGGTGAAGGTAACATAAATTGGGAATCAGATTTTCATTTGGCCAAAGTAGACAAGAAAACACCGTTATTTATTTTCTAAAATCTAACAAGTCATTCAGGAGCAAGAAGGCAACCTGTGGGAAATGCCATAAGGAAACATGATTTTTTTTTTCTATTACAGAAATGACAGAAGATTATGCACATTCATGTCTGGGGCGCCAAGGTTTCCAGTCGAATAGATTCATAATCAATCTCATTTTGTGGAAAAAGAAATAAGAGAAAAAGAAGTAATTGGTTTGGTCATTAGGGATTTAAACACAGGTTTCTTGTCTCTTTTTCTTCATAATATAAACTTTTGCCCAAACCTGCTGTCCTTCTGCATTGCCCGGCAGGTCAAGGCCATCTCATCCCCTTGGTCCTGTGAGAATTTAGAGCCATTCACCCCCCTTCACCTTCTCTCCACTTTTCATCTCTTCTGGGCCCTCCTGTTCATCTCCAGGATCTTGTTCTTGAAGAAGCTCCTCTCTTCAACTCAAGTGCCTCTACCCAAAGTAGCAGCATGGGGGCCACTTGTGCATGGGTGTTAATGAAGTCATGACAAACCTGTAGTCAACTTGACTGTGAGAATTTAGAGCCATTCACCCCCCTTCACCTTCTCTCCACTTTTCATCTCTTCTGGGCCCTCCTGTTCATCTCCAGGATCTTGTTCTTGAAGAAGCTCCTCTCTTCAACTCAAGTGCCTCTACCCAAAGTAGCAGCATGGGGGCCACTTGTGCATGGGTGTTAATGAAGTCATGACAAACCTGTAGTGAACTTGACAAACCTGTAGTAAGTTCACTGCCCCTAAGATGTCGACCCTGAAGGACAAAACTTGGTTGGATGCATAGATTCAGAGGGAGGTGTGCGGTCCTGACTTGATAAGTTAGACATTCTAGATGTGTGTGCAAAACGCAAAAAACAATGTGAGGATAATGCATCCTTAAAATAGAGGACTTAATACGGTATCAGAGAAGGGAGAAAATATGTATGTATATAATTTGCTTTTAAAAATTATGATTATTAGAGTGTGCTATTCCAATGAGTCATTGATGAGAAAATAATGATAAATCTATAAAATCTATGAAGCCATTTTATAATTTAAAACAATGTTTATATGTTCTGGAGTGATTTTTGAAAACAGAGGTGATCACCACCTACCCTGATTCCCTAAATAAGCATTCCCTTGCTTCAGTGATAGTGGTTTAGTCAGATCATCTTGTAGTTCTTTCTATGATTTAGTCAGCGATATTGAACAGGCTCTAAAGCAAGAAAAGAAGGGATACTGGATAAAGTAAATAAACTTAACAAGGCAGAAGATACAGGTACCCAGAGAGTTCAACAATTTAGAGGATTCGTCTGACTTTTAAAGTCCAAAAGTCATCTGTGTTGATTATAACAGGAAACTAGTCTTCTAAGTTAGACAGTGTATGTGTGTGTGGTCTAAACCTTCTTTTTAAAAAAGTGCATTAACAAATGTAAAAGGCCCTTTGAGGAAATCACAACTTCTGTATTGTCTCTCTTCATTAAGTCTCTGAAAATATTTTAGTCAATTCATACATAAAAATGCACAGTCCTTGAAAAATAGTGTGTGTGTAAAACACCTGCTGAAACCAACTACAACACTGTTTCGTACACAGCAAAATTGTGTACATGTTCGCCGTTGATGAAACACGCTAGCCATTTTTATTTTGGATCTCGTTGACAAAGATAGAATAAATTAATAACCCTTTTTTCATTTGGCCAAAGAGTCCAAGAAAACACCCTGTTGTCCATTGTCTAAATACTAACAAAGTCACAAAATAGTTAAAAGATCTCAATATGACAATACTATCATTCCTCCATTCAACGTTTTAGTGATGCCAAGTGTATTGTGACAGCTTGCAGATGACACACAAAAAATCTACGCTACCGTGGAGTCTGAGATCCTAAACTTATAATGGTTTTTCATTGAATGTAGCGAACTAAATATTTTTGGGCGGGGCGGGGGGCGGGCCTGGGGTAGAGTGGGGAATGGGAGTGATTTTAAGAGAGGGGAAGGAGAGAAAAAGAATGCAAACTGGCAACAAGCTTATTAAAATAATAATGATGTCAGTCTTCCTCCTGTGGAAATATACACTCCATCCTGCTCCAGTGCCGGGGAGTGCAGATCTCCTGATAAGACCAGGGGACTTAGTTGAGGTTGGATGAATGCTTACCATGTGTGACCAAGTGGGAGGAAACTGTAGTGAGACAGGGAAGGAGAGAAATAATTCACTTCGTGTCTGGCATGATGGTGTTGAATCGCTTTAGCGATGATTTCTGTGTTATGTGTGAGTTATGGGAGTTTGAGCTTGCTTTATGCCTTTTGCAAAGAAACGCCTTTTGGCTCAGATTAAGTTGTGATCTTTTCACTTTGGCACCTCTTTCCCTGGGGTCAGCATTTCCAGTTCATTCCCCAGCCACGGCTGCAGCCAGCCTTTGAGATCTCAAAACGCTAGAATGCAAACCCAGGTTGTATTTAGGCATTTAGGGAACTTGCCAGATCCCATAAGGTAATGACAGCTAAGTCATAAGGCAGCACTTGACTCTCTCCCCATGACCCAGTTTATAACACTGTCAATGGTGGCTCTTACAAGTTAATTGGGTTCATTACAGCAGGAAAGGAATCAGGAAGATCGATTGGGACAAAATGCTTCCATCACAATGTTTTAGGGCATTTAAATTGGAGGGAGGGGCTCTTGGCTTTTCCCCAGACGCTAGAGAGAAAGGAGACACACGGTTGAGGTAGGAATTCTCATACACTATGCAGATTATTATGATTAAAACCTCCTAAGTAAACTGGGCTGCTGGGGAGCCTTTGCATTTTGTCTTTGTGAAATCCCAAATGCTTTTGAAATTGGAAAACTCAAACTACTGGCCTACGAAACCCTAGAGAACCAGCAGACCAGAAAAGGAAACCTGGCATAATAAGAATAAACAAGGAATCTGCTTAAGATGGATGTGTATCGTCAAGAGAAAGGTACATGCAGACAAATTTTAGTCTCTCCAGAGCCTTTCCAGTTCTGCTTTTCTATTTTTTTTCCCTCTGACAGCTCCCTAGAGTTTTCTGACGTCTTTCTTGAACTGAGTTCCCATCACTGCGGTTCTTAATGTCCCCCAATGCGTCTAGGTATCGTCTTTGTCTTCCCAAGGGGCTTTCATAACCTGTGATAAGGATACTTAGACTTATTAAAAAACCTATACAAGTCCTGACTACATGCCTTTAAAAATTATTTTTGTTTTGCTTTATTTCTTCGTTCTTTATTTATTTGTTTTTCTTTCTTTCTTTATTTTTGCGGTGCGCGGGCCGAGTGTCTCTCAAGTAGAGACATTTTCAGTGGTTCTGCGAGCTAAGGGGACAACAGAGGCAAAGAAGGGTTAGGAGTGACTTGGCCAGAGTCTAAGAAGGATTTTGATAAGTTAAAAAAAATTCCAAATTTCTCCCTGTTTTCTCTTCCTAAAGAGTCATATCAGTAATAATAGTGAAAAGGCAGTGTAACAGTCCATTAGTAGAAGACATCCCGGGTACACAGTTGCTTTTAGGCTTGTATAGTTATTTTCTACATTTACTAACACACATGATGATAAAGGATCCTTTTCTTTTTTTTTTTTTTGTGGTACGCAGGCCTCTCACTGCTGTGGCCTCTCCCGTTGCGGAGCACAGGCTCCGGACGCGCAGGCTCAGCGGCCATGGCTCACGGGCCCAGCCGCTCCGCGGCATGTGGGATCCTCCCGGACCGGGGCACGAACCCGCGTCCCCTGCATCGGCAGGCGGACTCCCAACCACTGCGCCACCAGGGAAGCCCCTGTTTTTCTTTATTTTTAAGGGAGGCAAAGTATTGCATATAGCCTATTACTGCCCCTGACCCAGCTTCTGAAAGCAGGGACTCAAGCAGGGGCTTGGAAGACAGGCAGGGCTGGTGTCACCAGCTCTGTGGCCCTGGGCTTCCATTTTCTCATTTGCAAGGTCAGAACATTCATATTGCATGGTCCTGTAATAATTATATAACGCCTAGTACATGTTATCAAGTCAATATTTTTAAAACACATTTTTTTCTTGTAAAGAAGAAACTGAGAGAGGTAATTTTTAAAATACCTATAGAGTTCTCTACCTTCAGCCATGTTTGTCACCAATATGGCATAAGACCAGGGAAAAAATGTACATTCGATGGCGGTTTCTCTATCAGCCTGCACCTAATAACTCGGAATTCCTTCACATTGGCCATTTGCCAAGCTGACTTGTAATTCACATTTCAGTTCTGCATCTATGGGTGAAAGATGTCAGTTACTTAAACAAGAGCAGTCTCTTGACCATCCTCACTGCCTCTATTCACACTGCGCGGTGCTTCTCTTGGTTTCCCCTGAGGAAGTGTCTCTCCAGCCAAAGCGTGCCCCTTCCGTAAGGCCCAAACTTGATTAATATTCTTTTAAAATGATTCCTTTTATTTACTAAACACAAATCAGCCTCTTCATTTGTAACCCCCAGTGTGTGATGTTTGCAGTCCTAGATTATTTACTGTTTTATATGATTCTCTCTTCACTGTATGCTTTGAAATCTGATTAGGACTTGAGCCAAGGGTTCTGGTGGAAGCTGCTTTTAAAACCAAAGGTTTCCCATGGGAGGTCATTTTTTTGTTTTCCTGGCCTAAGATGAAGCACCTGATCCCTATGAAAGGTGTAAGAATTATATCTCAAATTTTAACGAAACTTCTACCACCATGATTTCTTGGTTCTTTGAAATAAACATGGCTCAGATCTCTCAGAATAGTTATTTGAACACCAGCTCTCTACTAAAGGAGTCTCCAAAGTGGAATGCACAAAACAACCCACTGGGGTGCTGTAAAAATATTAGAATTTCTTTTCATACTTAGTTTTTATCTAAAAAAAAGGAAGAACTTAGGTTTACTATACTTAGTGAATTGTCACCGAAGGTCGCTTATTTTAGACGATTAAATGTCAGCACTCTCTGTGTAAAGTAGACAGAAGTAAGAGAGTTAGCTTTCCTGTGAGGCTGCGTGAAACATGTCTGCATATTGCAACATAATACAGACTTTGTACATTCCTGGTTATGTGGCTTTATGGTTATCACTAAAACATCCTCCGCATAATGAACAAGAAGCTTGAAAATATTCCTTCTGATAAATTCCCGCTTAAAATATTATCAATGCAAACCCAAAGGATTAAAAAGAAATTAACAGTCAATACATTTTTTACTATTAATAAAGGTCTTTGTCAGCCACAAAACATGTTAAAAACACTGACAGTCTGATCCTATCTGTCAAGTGGTCAGCCAAAAGAAAAAATATAGAGAAGGCAGCTTAAAATGGATTTATATCCACCAGCTTAACTTGAAACTTTCATTAAGTATATATTGTGTCATGAGATATTACTAATGATAGTACAAAGCCATCACGTTTAACTATTTCAAAATATGACTTTCTTTTTATCTCTCATTATCAAAGAGTTTACATTCCTGTGTATTTTTTAATAGGTAGCATTAGCATGGTAGTGTGTATGCGTCACTTATAGATAAAGGAACAAAAATGAAGGGCACATTTTTTAAAGATGGGTGTGAAGGACCAAATCTGGACAGCAGTGCTCCAAGAGAATAGAAACTCCTGCTTAGACGGTAAGAGTCTGGAAGGCAGGGGTCATCAGTCATCTAGGCTGGAGTCCCTTCCAGGCGTCAACAAATGGAGGCGGGGAGTGAAAGATTGAGTGAAGGTTCCAATGACGCTCATTCCTTGACTTTGGGGCACTTGGGCACCTGCAGTGTTCAAGAAAACAGCAGTCACTATTGAAAATACAAGCCCTGAATACATCCCAGCCTGGAATTGTGACCATAACAGACACAAAAATCACGATGCCGGCTTTGTCCTTGTCAGATGATGAAAAGACTGTGTCTTCCTTTTGATAAAAGTTCCATCTCTGTCCTTATATTATGTTGCTTTTTGTCTGATAGAAATGACTTATATTTCTAAAAATATAAACACATTTTCTTTGTTTCAGAAATTACAGGCAGACCTTGTTACATTGTGCTTCCCTATATTGAGCTTTGCAGATACTGAGTTTTTTACAAATTATAAGGTACGTGACAACGCTGCATTGTCAGATGATGCTGGCATTTTTAACAATATAGTGTTTTTCAAACAAGGCATTTACATTTTTTTCGACATAATGAACACTTACTAGACTACACTGTAGTGTACACATAACTTTTATATGCATTGGGAAACCAAAAATTGTGAGTGATTCTCTGTGTTGCAATATTTGCTTTATTGCAATGGTCTGGAAGCAAACCTGAAATATCTCTGAGGTCTGCCTGGTGTCTCTGTATCTATGGTTACTTCTCTTTTTAAATTTAATTAAATTTAATTTTTTATCTTATTTGTTATCCATTTTATACATATTAGTGTATATATGTCAATCCCAATCTCCCAATTCATCACACTACCACCCCACTGCCACATTCCCCCCTTGGTGTCCATACGTTTGTTCTCTACATCTGTGTCTCAATTTCTGCCCTGCAAACCGGTTCATCTGTACCATTTTTCTAGGTTTCACATATATGCGTTAACATACAATATTTGTTTTTCTCTTTCTGACTTACTTCACTCTGTATGACCATCTCTAGATCCATCCACGTCTCTACAAATGACCCAATTTCGTTCCTTTTCATGGCTGAGTAATATTCCATTGTATATAGGTACCACATCTTCTTTATCCATTTGTCTGTCGATGGGAATTTAGGTTGCTTACATGACCTGGCTATTGTAAACAGTGCTGCAATGAATATTGGGGTGCATGTGTCTTTTTGAATTATGGTTTTCTCGTATATGCCCAGTAGTGGGATTGCTGGGTCATATGACAGTTCTATTTTTAGTTTTTTATGGTTCCTCCATACTGTTCTCCTTAG
>NC_041222.1:102077904-102079578 GCF_002837175.3 Physeter macrocephalus | reverse complement strand
TTGATTCTTCCAATCCAAGAACATGGTATATCTCTCCATCTGTTTGTATCATCTTTAATTTCTTTCATCAGTGTCTTATAGTTTTCTGCATACAGGTCTTTTGTCTCCTTAGGTAGGTTTAGTCCTGGGTATTTTATTCTTTTTTTTGCAATGGTAGTGGAGTGTTGGAGTGTTTCCTTAATTTCTCTTTCAGATTTTTCATCATTAGTGTATAGGAATGCAAGAGATTTCTGTGCATTAATTTTGTATCCTGCAACTTTACCAAATTCATTGATTAGCTCTAGTAGTCTTCTGGTGGCATCTTTAGGATTCTCAATGTATAGTATCATGTCATCTGCAAACACTGACAGTTTTACTGCTTCTTTTCAAATTTGTATTCCTTTTATTTCTTTTTCTTCTCTGAGAAAAGAAGTCTGTGGCTAGGACTTCCAAAACTATGTTGAATAATAGTTGTGAGAGCGGACATCCTTGTCTTGTTCCTGATCTTATAGGAAATGTTTTCAGTTTTTCACGATTGAGAATGATGTTTGCTGTGGGTTTCTTGTATATGGCCTTTATTATGTTGAGGTAGGGTCCCTCTGTGCCCATGTTCTGGAGAGTTTTTATCATAAATAGGTGTTGAATTTTGTCAGAAACTTTTTCTGCATCTATTGAGATAATCATATGGTTTTTATTCTTCAATTTGCTAATATGGTGTACCACATTGATTCATTTGTGTGTATTGAAGAATCCTTGCATCCCTGGGATAAATCACACTTGGTCATGGTGTATGATCCTTTTAAAGTGTTGTTGGATTCTGATTGCTAGCATTTGGTTGAGGATTTTGCATCTGTATTCATCAGTGATATTGGTCTGTAGTTTTGTTTCTTTGTGACCTCTTTGCCTGGTTTTGGTATCAGGGTGAGTGTGGCCTCATAGAATGAGTTTGGGAGTGTTCCTCCCTCTGCTATATTTTTGAAGAGTTTGAGAAGGATAAGTGTTTGTTCTTCTTTCTCTAGTTCCTTTAGGTGTAAGGTTAGACTGTTTATTTGAAATTTTTCTTGTGTCTTGAGGTAGGCTTGTATTGCTATAAACTTCCCTCTTAGAACAGATTTTGCTGCATCCCATAGGTTTTGGATTGTCGTGTTTTCATTGTAATTTGTCTCTAGGTATTTTCAAATTTCCTCTTTGATTTTTCAGTGATCTCTTGGTTATTTAGTAATGTACTGTTTAGCCTCCGTGTGTTTGTGTTTTTTACGTTTTTTTCCCTGTAATTAATTTCTAATCTCATAGCATTGTGGTCAGAAAAGATGCTTGATATGATTTGAATTTTCTTAAATTTACTGAGGCTTGATTTGTGACCCAAGATGTGATCCATCCTGGAGAATGTTGAATGTGCACTTGAGAAGAAAGTGTAATCTGCTGTTTTTGGATGGAATGCCCTATAAATATCAATTAAATCTGTCTGGTCTATTTTGTCAATTAAAGCTGTGTTTCCTTATTAATTTTCTGTTTGGATAATCTGTCCATTGGTGTAAGTGAGGTGTTAAAGTCCCCCACTATTATTGTGTTACTGTCGATTTCCTCTTTTATAGCTGTTAGCAGTTGTCTTATGTATTGAGGTGCTCCTGTGTTGGGTGCATATATATTTATAATTGTTATATCTTCTTCTTGGATTGATCCCTTGATCATTAT
>NC_041222.1:102076905-102077269 GCF_002837175.3 Physeter macrocephalus | reverse complement strand
ATTGTTATGGGTTTGTTTTTGTAGGTCCTTTTCTTCTCTTGTGTTTCCCACTTAGAGAAGTTCCTTTAGCATTTGTTGTAGAGCTGGTTTGCTGGTGCTGAATTCTGTTAGCTTTTGCCTGTCTGTAAAACTTTTGATTTCTCTGTGGAATCTGAATGAGATCCTTGCCGGGTAGAGTAATCTTGGTTTTAGGTTTTTCCCTTTCGTCACTTTAAATATGTCCTGCCCGTCCCTTCTGGCTTGTAGAGTTTCTGCTGAGAAATCAGCTGTTAACCTTATGGGAGTTCCCTTGTATGTTATTTGTCATTTTTCCCTTTTTGCTTTCAATAATTTTTCTTTGTCTTTAATTTTTGTCAGTTTGATT
>NC_041222.1:102075605-102076763 GCF_002837175.3 Physeter macrocephalus | reverse complement strand
TCTTCCAGGCCACTTATCCGTTCTTCTGCCTCAGTTATTCTGCTATTGATTCCTTCTAGTGTACTTTTTATTTCAGTTATTGTATTGTTCATCTCTGTTTGTGCTTTAATTCTTCTAGGTGTTGGTTCTTTAATTCTTCTAGGTCTTTGTTAAACATTTCTTGCATCTTCTCCATCTTTGCCTCCATTCTTTTTCTGAAGTCCTGGATCATCTTCACTATCATTATTCTGAATTCTTTTTCTGGAAGGTTGCCTGTCTCCACTTCACTTAGTTGTTTTTCTGGGGTTTTAACTTGTTCCTTCATCTGGTACATAGCCCTCTGCCTTTTCATCTTGTCTATCTTTCTGTGAATGTGGTTTTTGTTCCACAGGCTGCAGGATTGTAGTTCTTCTTGCTTCTGCTGTCTGCCCTCTGGTGGATGAGGCTATCTAAGAGGCTTGATGGCAGGGAGTGGTGGTGAGTAGAGCTGACTGTTGCTCTGGTGGGCAGAGCTCAGTAAAACTTTAATCTTCTTGTCTGCTGATGGGTGGGTCTGGGTTCCCTCCCTGTTGGTTGATTGGCCTGAGGTGACCCAACACTGGACCCTACCTGGCTCTTTCGTGGGGCTAATGGTGGACTCTGGGAGGGCTCACACAAGGAGTACTTCCCAGGACTTCTGCTGCCAGTGTCCTTATCCCCACGGTGAGACACAGCCAACCCCATCTCTGCAGGAGACCCTCCAACACTAGCAGGTAGGTCTGGTTCAGTCCCCTATGGGGTCACTGCTCCTTCCCCTGAGTCCCGATCCGCACACTACTTTGTGTGTGCCCTCCAAGAGTGGAGCCTCTGTTTCCCGCAGTCCTGTCGAAGTCCTGCAATCAAATCCCGCTAGTCTTCAAAGTCTGATTCTCTAGGAATTCCTCCTCCCGTTGCTGGACCCCCAGGTTGGGAAGCCTGACATGGGGCTCAGAGCCTTCACTCCAGTGGGTGGACTTCTGTGGTATAAGTGTTCTCCAGTTTGTGAGTCGCCACCCAGCAGTTATGGGATTTGATTTTATTATGATTGCGCTGCTCCTAGCATCTCATTGTGGCTTCTCCTTTGTCTTTGGATGTGGAGTATCTTTTTTGGTGAGTTCCAGTGTCTTCCTGTCAATGATTGTTCAGCAGTTAGTTGTGATT
>NC_041222.1:102047149-102075261 GCF_002837175.3 Physeter macrocephalus | reverse complement strand
TGGTTTCCTTTGCTGTGCAAAAGCTTTAAAGTTTCATTAGGTCCCATTTGCTTATTTTTGTTTTTATTTCCATTTTTGTTTTTATTTTTTTGTTTGTATTTCCATTTCTCTAGGAGGGGGGTCAGAAAGGATCTTGCTGTGATTTATGTCCAAGAGTGTTTTGCCTATGTTTCCCTCTAATAGTTTTATAGTGTCTGGCCTTACATTTAGGTCTTTAATCCATTTTGAGTTTGTTTTTGTGTATGGTGTTAGGGAGTGTTCTAATTTCATTCTTTTACATGTAGCTGTCCAGTTTTCCCAGCACCACTTATTGAAGAGGCTGTCTTTTCTCCATTGTATATTCTTGCCTCCTTTATCAAAGATAAGGTGACCATATGTGCGTGGGTTTATCTCTGGGCTTTCTATCCTGTTCCATTGATTTATATTTCTGTTTTTGTGCCAGTACCATACTGTCTTGATTACTGTAGCTTTGTAGTATAGTCTGGAGTCAGGGAGCCTGATTCCTCCAGCTCCATTTTTCATTCTCAAGATTGCTTTGGCTATTCGGGGTCTTTTGCTAATTTTCTAAGACTCATCTTTCTTCATTGATTATTAACATGTTGAAGAGGTGCACAAATTGTATTGTGACCAAACTTCCATGACATTGGGATTATGTTCTCCATGAAATTCAATTCCACCTACTCTGAGTTCTAGACTGTGATTCATGTGAGATATGAAAACAAATCCTGTCTTTAATGAAGCAGTAGTCATTTTAATTTGGTAAGCTTTAAATTATATATATATTTGTGTGTGTGTATGCATATTTATGTATGTATGTATACACACATATATGTATATACACATATATGTGGGTATACTTAAACTTTTTGTTTGGTATGAGCTTTCTTTTTGGAGCCAGGTATAAAATACAATTGGAACCCAGGTTTATAATTCTAGAGGTATCCTTCCAGAACCACAGACACTTTTTTTTTTTTTTTTTTACAGAAATATGATGTAGATACAAGGAGAAGGATGGAGACTTGGAGATGTATGACTCATTGTGTGCTTCCTAGAGGGAGAGCCTGTTCCTGACAGTGGATCAGAGGCATGAGACAGGCATGGAGCATCTGAGGATGATGAGGAGCCATGGCTGGTGGAGCGGAGAGTGGAGTTCATGTAACTTCAGGACCCCCGTGTTGGACGTACATTTAGAAACAATCTCCTCTCTCCAGGATAAGAAATTGCTCCCCTAATTGAGGAGCCAAAATGCTTCCCAAGAGAAACCACTGATACCAAGGATGCCCCAGTATTCTCTGGTAGTTCAATTTTTCTTCACCTCTCCCTTCTTTCCCCCCACCCCCACTGCAAACACACAGACACACACACACACACACACACACACACACACACACACACACACACACACACACACACCTCTGTAGAAGCATCTGGCACAATTCCTCTTCCATTCCTTCGATTCACAAAAGGAACTAAAAGATTACTTATTCCTGTATTAGATGGAGTCTTGTATGGAACATGATGACATCCAATTGTACATTCAATTATTCACTCATTCATTAAGGAAGGAGCATGAACTGGGCAACTTCTATGTTACAAACTGCTTAGTTGTCCCACCGTATCCGGTCTCTCTGTCCCCATATCAGTAATAGAACTCTTTGGATTTTCCACAGGACATTAGCATCCATCTGGATCCTTGCTGGTGGCTAATGTGAGCAACACTTAAGTCACTTCCTTAGAAGAGATGCTTCTTGCCCTCCCCCTTCTCTCTCCCTATCCAGGGTAGAGGGACCAGATATGATTCCAGGGAGCTAGTGACAACATTTTTGATAGTGATCCTGAGGCCAGCAGGGCCACAGGGTGGGAGGAGCCTGGGCCCCTGTGTGACCTTGTGGAGCGCAGAGCCCTCCCTGCCCTGCACTGCCAACTCACTGGAACTTGCTCCACGAGATGGAACAAAACTTCCATCTTGTTTGGGCAGCTGTACTTTTGGGAATCTCTTAGTCTGTATCCCAATGAGTAGACCAACTCTGATGGATATGAAAGTATGGAAATTCATGTAAATTATTTCAAACGTTTTCCTAGGTATGAAATAATTCTGCCTTGCACCTTGACAGCATCAAGCTTTATTCATGCCCTTTTCTCTTCCTGTGATATCCCTTATCCATGACTAGAAATTCTATTTTTCCACTGAGAGTTTGCTCAAATACCACCTACTAGTAGCTCTTGCCAATTTTACCTATTCTCCTGAGCTGACCCTATACCTTCTCGACTGTTCCAGGTAAGAATAATCTCACTTTTTTGCTACTCTCATAACATATTTTTTTTGTCTACTAAAATAGCTACATGCATGCTTATATATTTCACTAGAGACTTCCAAACAAAGAGTGTCTGTTACTAATTTTTCTATCTCCCTGACATCTAGAGCAATGTCTTCAATAATCCATAAATGTTTGTGGGATATTCATTGAATATAAGCCTTACTCTTTGTGTTTTTACCAGGCTACAATAGTAAATGTTTTCCACAATGAATCTGCAGAAAATGTTCATAGTTACTGTCCTCTTATTCATCAAATGGAAAAGTAAATGTTGTTTCAAAAAACTGCAAGAGAAGGATATCTTCTATCTTGTTTCCAATTAGAAAGTAGTAGCCTGCCTTGAAAACATATGCCAGAAAAACTGGCCATTGCTGGGATAAGATAATTATGATGGTAATAACCCGTTTAAAAGGAATGTCAGCTGCTTCTGTTTTATTCTTCATGAAATAGAGCTGTGGCCTGTTTCAGGATGATGTTTTCAGGACCTGGGATATATTTTTATTTCTCTACATGAGTCTTTCATCCTTTTACTGACATTTATTCTTTTCATGCAATTATCCTGAAAGGAAACTCTGGCCAGGCAAATGGGTTGTTGTCTGCCTCTGAAGAGACACTCCTGTCTAGTTGCTGAGCTTTCAAGTTCTGTGATCAGGAGCCCTCAGGCCCATTTTTAAGGGATTTCAGGCTGGTTGAACCTCCCTGTCTCCCAAAATGTCCAAAATGAGATTACGCCACGGGCAAGATCGATTTACTGGAAGGTACTTAGCAATAAATCTGGAGCTTTTTGTCCAGTCACTGTTTCTTTCAAGCTTTGTGACAGAAAATTAAGCCACAAGAGCTTTGACAAATTGGATATTACCCCATCTAATTGTGTGTGTTTAAGCTTATCACACTGAATCGCGGTATTGTAACTGACTATGAGGCCAGAAGGGCCTTTGTTTAATCAGTGCAGTGCCATTTAACAGCGATAAATCACCCAACTCAAATGTCATAATAAGGTCACAGAAACTTGAAGGCTAAAAAGAGAGAACATTAAAGTCAGCTGATAAGTAGAGGAAAAGAGCAAGTGGTGCCAGGGGAAGTTCTGAGAGCTTTTGCTTTTTTAGAAGCTGGTAGAGCAACGAAGGGGAACTCAGGCTTAGCTTTCAGCTGAGATCAGAAAAGCTGTCAGTCACTTGGTTGAGGAGGAAGTCATTCTGTGAGTTCCTTAGCGGGCTTCTGTCTGTGGGAAGGTAACTCCTGCCCACAGAGTACTTGAGGTTGGTGGTTCATCCTACAGATGTTTGTACCCCAGTGGATACCACTTCATGGTTTTTATTTCACTTATTCTTTGCATCTTTTCCTTTGATGTTTCTTTTAAAAAGAAAGAGCTCAGATCTGATCTGGTACCAAAGACAAGAGGAGATAATGCCCAGTTACAAAATATTTTTGGGAAGGAACAATTTGATTCAGTTCACTTGTTTGCAAGGGAGTTTTTGTTTCCTGGAAAACTTGCCACGTTGAATGTTACAGGACAAAAAGAAAACGATAATTGTTTCGTTTTTATTTTTAACACCCCAGGGGGTATTATGCAGTCTGATAAGTCCTTGTAAGCACCTCAAGATAAAACTTGTGAAAAGCAGGACTTCAGCATGGAGGCCCCTTGAAGGCCAGCACTCTGTCCCCTACGGCGCATACTGAGCACTTGAGCATGCCTGGCCCTAATCAATACTGCCTGACTGACTGACTCTAAAAACAGAGCAGTAGTAAATGGTAAATAGAAGAAAAAAGGCACACGTAATGTCTCTGACTGAGGAGTACTAGGCAATTGCCATTCAGCTTGTAGACTTCCCGCAGAACTTTTGAATATTTTGTAATGTGATAAAAAACTGAGTATAATCACCACTGTCCAGACTTGGAATAAAACAGCACAGAGACTGAGAACAAAGACCACATCTTATAGGGAGAATGATTTAGATTTCATAGGCCCTGAGCCTGTCAGCGGGAAGATATCCATGTTTGGAGCAACGTTACTGAGATTGCCTTCTAGTTCTGTAGAGCCCTGTGTGGTCCACTGGCCATATACGGCTGTGGAAACTCAAATGTGACCAGTCTAAATTGAGATGTGCTACAAGTGTAAAATACATACCAGATTTCAAAGACTTAGTGTAAAAATGAACTTAAACTGCTCATGAATAATTGTATATATTGACTACATGTTGAAATGACAATATTTTGTGCTGAGTTAAATGAAATATATTAATAAAATCAGTTTCAAAACAGAAAGATTCGCAGACTTAGAGAACGAACTTATGGTTACCGGTGGTGGGGGGGGAATGGGTGGCGGGGAGGGATAGTTAGAGAGCTGGGATTGACATGTACCCACTGCTATATTTAAAATAGGTAACCAACAAGGACCTACCGTATAGCACAGGGAACTCTGCTCAATATTCTGTAGCAACCTAAGTGGGAAAAGAATTTGAAAAAGAATGGATACATGTATATGTAAAAAAAATAAATAAAATAAAATCAGTTTCACCTATTTCTTTTCACTCCTTTTAATGAGACTACTAGGAAATTTAAAATTACACGTATGGCTTGTGTCATATTCCTATAGGACAGTGTAGACCAATGAACAGTCACCTGCGTTGGTATCATCATTCACCTGGACCAGGTGTAATCCTGTAAAATGCAGAGGTGAAACACTTCCTGACCCATCCTAATCCCCTAAATAAGGCTGTGTCCCAGAGCTTTTAGCTCCAAATCAAAGAGCTGGAGTTGTTAATATACCAAATGGAAAATAAATCTAATAGCATCAATAGTATACTTGACAACTAAAGGATTACTTCTGGGAAGACAGGAATTGGCATCATTCAGCTTGAAGGAGAGAATGACAAAGTGCCATTTAATAAGCATCTCTGGGGACATAACGAGACAACCCAAGATTGCAACATGAATGTTGGAGGTTAACCTGAATGATTTCTTAAGAGTCAGGGTTGTTTAACACTTGAGACAGGTTATGACTCTTCTTTTTCTGGAGGGCAATGATAATAAGGTAGGGCCTCCTCTGAAGTGCCAGAGAAGTATAAGATTGTAGAAAACAATTTAAGATAGCAACCCCAATATCAGTACTTTTTCAGATACTTGGAGTGCTTCTGAAAGTTGGTGACAAGACAAGACAAGATTACTGGCCCTTTCCTCAGGTTGGAGCCATCTTTAATGTCTCTCCTTAGATGTTAATGAAATTCACTTTAAAATGCATTATTCTGTGCCATCTCATCATTCTCTTAAAGAATTTGCATTTAAAATTCATCAAAATATTATATCCGGGACTGGACCGAAAACTCCTCAAGATGTGAAACGACGTATTATATTTCCTTTTTATTATTGTATGCCCTTGTATGCATATACTATATTGTGTTTATTATACAAATAAGTGCGTGTGTGTATATATATATATATATATATATATATATGTATGCTGTAGGACATGGTAGCTATTCAAAACTATTTGATGAATGGATAGATATATGTTAAATAATAATAAAGAAACCTAAATGTCTGCAATTCCACTGCTTAGGTGGAGAAGGCAGCTAAAGCATGATAAAAATCCCCAGCTACCCAATTCTGATCCAGTACGTTTATATAGCAAAACCTTGATATGTCAATGCTGCACATAAGTGTAATAGAGTTTGGATTTTTTGCCAGTGACATATAATGTTAGACCAGCCTACTATTTTAGTAAGTTATCAATAATTTCTCTAAAAATATTGATAGTTTAAAATCATTTGCAAGGTAAGTTTTTGTTAGTATGGCTTTCCGTTACTATGTAAAGGAATGGTCACTACATATATCAGTATGAGAAAACCAAATGAAACAACAAAGCTCTAAAAAAAAAAGGCATTCTACTGAAATAGAAGTCCCTGATCAAGTTAAAAGCATGGTTTATAACCTATGCTGCATTACCTGAAATGTACATCCAAAATAACTTCTTGACTGTAAGACTTTGGGTTTTTTATTTTAGACAAATGTTTCTGGTCTCCATTTTTATAGTGTTTTTAGTAAACTTATATGCTGATATCTTTGGCTGATCATAGATTTATTTTCCCTATATTTATATCCAGGCATAATTTTAAAATGGAAACATCTGAGTTTTCAGCAGCTATGAGTCAATCTTGAGCAAGGAAGTAGTGTTCATGCAACACATGGTATCATATCTGGGTGTGGCCAAAATAATGCACATCCATATGCCACATCAGGAAATTAACAGTAGAGTTCGTCACTTCTCAGAATGTGTTTGGGCTTAATCTTACTCCGTTAAGGAGGAAAAGTAATTTTAATTTGGTCTTCCCTTAAAGAATCTATTGTCTCTTCTTCTTCCTAAACTATGAACTTCACATCCAAACATTTTGAACAATGCTGACAGGAGTTGATTTCCAGACTTTTACACCACCTTTGGCTGGACACGTCCCTTTCCCTTCGGTGCCAACACACAACTATTTGGCCTTTTGTAAAGGTCGCATATTTTCCTTCGAAGTGGAGTTGCCCTAGCTATGTCGGAAAACACGTGAGTCCATTCTTCCAAATGAGAGACTTACAACCTTACTGCCTGAGGATCCCAGAGTGAGCCAGTCAAGCTGTTGTTACTTTGTTGCCGGGGTTGGGGGGAGGGGATACTAGTGCCTGTTTGGAAGATGACTTCAAGCTTTCCAGGTATCGATAAATTTCCTTACCAGACTACCAACGTTGGATTCGGTTGTGAGGTTTACATCTCACAACCGTGTTGCACCCGTAAGTAAATCATATGAAAAGATGCAAAAATAACATAAATTTTATCATCTTCCCAACCGGTTCATGGAATCATTCCTTTAAATATTAGGAAAAAGTACTTCAGCTGGTATATATAGTATATACAGTGAAAACTAAAGTGACGACCACATGCTTTCTGGGAGAATGCCAATGATATTTCTAAATGCCCTAAAAAAAAGTCTGCCCTCCCTGCACTGGCTACTCCCCGCTCCCTTCCGATGAGTGAGTAGCCAGTTGCTTGGGCCAGGCAATTTAGTTTTTAGTACTTTTATCAGCAGGAGAGGTCCCAGCGTAAAGCAGGGAACTTGGTTTTTTTTCTTTTTATTTGTTTTCTTTTCAAGATATCGATGATACGGCCCTATCAAATGTACAGTTTAGTGAGATGGATGGCACTTCACTAACTGGCAATTCAGGGAAGTCTGACCCTGCTTGTTTACATGAACACGTTTTAGAAGAGCCAGTTTGCTTCCAACTGCTCTACCCACTGCCCAGCACTGAGGGGAAAAGCCATCAGTGGGCCGACAGGTCCGTGATAAACTCACCCCCCATTTGGCAAGGAAGCAGGATGATAAGGGCTCTGATTTATGTTTTATCTGTCACTAAGTTTTCAGGCAAGTCGGGCAGCCAGCCCGAAATGACTTGGTTCTGTTATCACCTCAGATGCCACAGGTTTCTCAAGTGAGGCAAAGTCTTTGGCGACTTTTAAAAAGAACTTTCTTTCACCTCTTGAGAAAGCTTAGCGGTGTTGTATTAAAATACCCGCGTCAGCCTCACTAAACTTTGAGGCTATAAACTAGCCTGGGAGGGTTCCTGCCCAGGAATGATTTTTTTCTTTTTAATTTTTATTGGGGTCGAGTTGATTTACGATGCTGTGTTAGTTTCAGGTGTACAGCAGAGTGACTCAGTTATACATATCGGTCTATCCACTCTTTTTTAGATTCTTTTCCCATATGGGTCATTACAGAGTATTGAGTAGAGCTCCCTGTGCTCTACAGTAGGTCCTTAGTACTTATCTATTTTATATATAGCAGTGTGTATATGTCAGTCCCAAAATCTCCCAATCTACCCCTCTCCCTCTTAGGCCCTGGTAACCATGTTTGTTTTCTACATCTGTGACTCTACTTCTGTTTTGTAAATAAGTTCACTTGTACCCTTTTTTTAGATTCCACATATGAGTGATGTCCTATGATATTTGTCTTTCCCTGTCTGACTTCCTTCACTCTGCCCTTATCACCTACATATAATTGAGGTACTCTTTTGGAAGCACAAAACCAGTCTTGATAATACAATTAAGGGAATGCTTGACATTTAAAAAAATGTAGGTACCTAAAAAAATGTGTTAACATGAAGATTGCATACACCCCTCTATTCAAATTCACCTGAAAAGAAAAAAATTCTACAAATAGCATGAATTCAGACTCTGAATAAAATCTAGCTTGGCTTCAGAGAATGAAAATTAACTCAAAGAGGATCATCCGTCCTCGGGGAGGAGAGTGTCAGTGGATACAATTAGAAAGCAAAAATCTCCTGTTCCTTTGTGATGGATGCTGCAGGATGTCCATGGGGGTCAATGGGAGATTACCCTACATAAAAGCACCGAGCATCCTTATCTAGTGACTAACACAGTCAGTAAATGAAAGCCCTGCTTACCCTTCCCCAACCTGTTTCAAGTTGTTTTCTCCCAAGTTTAAATTGGCTTGTCGTTTTACAAGGATGGATGGGTATTATTTTTAAGCTTTTATTTTACAATGGAGGAATGTGAGTGTTTCACAGTGAAGTTTTCCCATGGAGAAGGGAATAGCAATGAATCATAAACAGTGTGAACCCTCCCAAGCTTCTTTCATATATATATATATATATATATATATATATATATACATATATATGTATATGGTTATGTTCTAATATCTTCTCCCCCAGTTGTGTTTTCTTTCCAAACATCCCAAGAAAAGTGGGGGGAAAGGCCCTTGGAAGCTATCTTCTGAAAACAATTGTAGTCTATCTCCTGTATTCCCAACTGTATAATCTTTTTGGTATCTGACGTGGACTCAGAGAAACCCACGATGTATTTTCCCTGAGGAATATCCTTCAGTGATGCCCCTCCTCCTACCTTCTTTCAGGATAAAATCCAAACTTCTTAGCATGAAAACTACTGTTTACCCTTCTGGCCTCATCCACTGCCACTTCCTACAGACACTTTGTATACAGGTCACACTAAAGTACCTGAAGTTCCCTGAATAGTTCATGCTTTTACCCCTTCTTAATTTTACCCCTCTCTAGGAGAGCAAGGATTTTAAAAATTAACAGTTTGATCACTACTGTTTCCCCCAATGCCTAAAACTATTCCTAGAACTCACTTAGTGTCAAATAACTATTTGTTAACTGAATAACATGTACATGCTGCTGTTCCCTTAGTCTGGAAAAATCCTTCTCCTTTCCTCTCCGGACTGAATTTTACTTGTATTTCAAATTTTGGGTGACCTAGGGGAAGTCTTCTCTCCCCATCTCCAGATCCAGGAAAGATGTCACTTCCACAGCCTCTTAGAGCACCCACTGCGTCCCTTCAGCATTTTCTACACTGCATTTTTTTTCAAAACAAAAAACTTTTAATTGAAACATAGTTGATTTACAATGTTGTGTTAGTTTCAGGTGTACAGCAAAGCCATCTAGACATATATATATAAATAATATATATATTCTTTTTCAGATTCTTTTCCATTGTAGGTTATTATAAGGTATTGAATATACCTCCCTGTGTCATACAGTAGGTCCTTGTTGTTTATCTATTTCATATAACGTACTGTGTATATGTTAATGTACACCACATTTTAATTGTTTGCATCCACTAACAGACAGACAGCCCCCGACGGAGGCGGGAGGCGGGGCATTCTCCTGTTCTCTATGCCATGTGTCTATGTGACGATATGATGAGTCTGATTAATGCCCATGTTTTCTCATGCCCAGAGACCTCAGTGATCTGATTTCCTATACTTCTCCCCAGCCTCCCTAACCCTAATCTAGTCCCTGCACCTCCCGGCCGCTCCTCCACACACAATGCAGACCTTAACCCCTTCACGCTCTGTTCCTTCTGCCTGGTTGCCCTGCCTTCAGATTTGCTCTGCCTAGAACTCCCTCCCTGTTTTTGCTCAGATGGTCACCTGCTCAGTGAAGTCTGCACCCTACTCACCCTACCGAAAACGCTCCCTATTCCCGATCCCCTCTGCCCGTGTTACCTCCTAACTTACAATAGAATATTGTGAATTGTAGGTTCATTGTTTATTGTGTGTCTCTCCACTTGAAAATAAGTTTCACAAAAGAAATGTCCTGGGCTTTATTCATTAAAATGATGCCTGGAACCAGCAGGCAATCAATAGATACTTGAATAAATAAATGTTTATTGTATACATACACATGTATACATTTAGATATATGTACATAAATATATATGTACTCTTATAAATAAATCAGTTACATAGTTGAATAGCATTGTCATCTACCATAACACATGTCATTTCTTTCCCTTAATAAAAGCTATAAAGTTTTCACTGCTTCTTTCGAAAGGCCAATATACAACTTAATGGAAGTTGCAGTCCCATCCTTAATGTGACATTTAAAATTTCCTTTTAAATCGAATAATTTCCCTTTATAAAGAATACTTTCTTTGGCTCAAACTTCTCACGAAGTTGCAATGTTTCCTTATAAGCCACAGTTTCCAGCCCCCTTAGATATTGTGGTTAATTTAAAATCGGTCTTCTCCACTTTAGATGACTTCAGTAAAAACCATGTTGTAAGCTCTTAAATTCCTCAGTGTATTTACACGACATATTGGTGGACTGAGAGAAAGATGTCGGAGCTGGGCCTGGGCTTCTGAAGCTTTCTCTTGCTGTACAATTGACTATAAAAGAGTTTGTATTCCCTATAAAAATATTTTCACTTTATTTATCCACTTTTTATCACAAATAGTTTTTTGACCACTAATAAGCACAACATGAAAATATTTGCTCTTGCTTTCTCATCACCGTGATGGCATCTTCCCACTGGCACTGGGCATGGAAAACAGATGTCGCTGCAAGTCCCAAGTGCATTTATTATTCTCCACACTGTCCTGTCATTAGAGAGAAGAGAGACCCAAACTTAACTGAAACGTGGCAATTCTATCTTTCTCTTGAGTTTAGATGTGGCTCTTGGAACATTAGATTTAGGAAATAAGGTCATTGGTTTGCTTTTGTTATTTTTGGTTTTCCTTTTTCTTTATGTCTAGCTGTGCCTTTTCTATACTTCCTTCCTTCCTTCCTTCCTCTCTTTCTTTCTTTCTCTTCCTTTCTCTCTCTCTCTCTCCCCCCCTCTATCCCTCTCTCCCTTCCTTCCTTCCATTCTTTCTTTCATTTTTTGCAGTTTTTTTGTAGTTATTTAACTAGATCACTTTCACTTCGTATTTACTTTGTACCTATCTATATTTGTATTAGTATAAGTAGAGTAATCCTGTAACCCAGTTCCTTTTTCCTTGCTCAAAGATATTACATCCCCATGGGATTGTCTTAATATAACTGCAGTCTTCTGGATTCGTGTCCACTTGGTAACAAATGAGTCAGTTGGCACGGACGTATTCCACATTAGTTATAAGATGTGTAATTATTATGTACAAATGGTATACATAGTTGATTTATATCCTTACATCACTGTTTACAATGTATAGTAGAAGTTTTGCACGTACTCTGTTAAAGAGAGATTTTCAAAAAGTATCTTAATTATTTTGAAAATATTTTCTGTGTCTTAAACATACTATATTGAGAAACAGGATGTCTGTGCCTTACATACAATAGAGCAATAGCTGGTGTGGATGGGACGTGGCCAAATGCAGTCTCAATAAAATGTTATCATTACTTTCAACATTAACTGAATATCTTCAGAGCATATTAGGTAAAGGCTTGGTGTTGACTTTGTATTTGAACAGCATTGACATGTTTTATGCATTAAATTTAATCTCCACAATCCAGAGAGGTTAAGTATCTTTTAAAAAAATAACTGCTTAAAGTAGCTTTACTCAGAGTGAGTCATCTTGTTGAGTGGAAGGGTTATAACATATTATCCTGTACTAATACACTCACATTTATGAATTTAGTAATGAAGTACATTTCACCCAGCTGATAATAATTCATTCCCAGAGGTGAGCCTGGTACATTTTTAAAGGTGTGGAGGATGGGTTATGGAATATCTTACGGGTGGGAGTACATCCAGGATGGCCAAGCCCAGCAGATCGTTGTGATGGAAGACTGGTAAGCTAGGGACTTGAGGACCAGGTAGAGAGAAGAATAAAAAAATGCAAAAGGCTGAAGCAAGGAGTCTCTACTTCCTTGGGTATCCCAAAAACTTTACAGTGGGAAGTATTCTGTGGGGTTTTTTTTTTTTTTTTGGTCATGCTGCACAGCTTGTGGGATCTTAGTTCCCGGACCAGGGATTGAACCCGGGCCCTCGGCAGTGAAAGCACCGAGTCCTAACCACTGGACCACCAGGGAATTCCTGGTATTCTGTTTTTAGAATAACACATAAGGTGGGATAATATGTTAAACTGTCCCCTACCTTGATCTGCAATGTATCTAGACCTTGAGGCCCTTTGCTCCACTCAGCTGCACTTGATTTCACCCAATCACACGAAGGAAGGATATCAGAGACCAGGCATTGGGCCACACACAGGAGGGCAAGGATTTAGGAGAAATAGGTTAGGGTTTTTTGCACTCCTAGAGGGTTTGTCTTGGAAGGGGAGGGGGAGAGGTGCCAGGTAGGTGGGAGCTGAAAGACTCAGAGCTTAGCAGGAGTAGGCAATCAGGCCCTTCTTGTCACCAGCACCCAGGTGCCCCATACGAGCCCTGAGACCATCTAAGCACCTTTCAGATGCACAGTGGACGTCTCTTGTTCCTTGTAGGAGTGAGAGCTGTCCTCTCTGTTACTTCTCTTTGAATTTTGCACAGATGGTTTAGCTCAAACATTACAAGGGAAAAGTGACCCAACATAGCACAGAGACTTTTTCTTCTCTTAAAAGACTCATACCCACTGAGAGTCATGCCTAAGCTACAGGCTGTCAAAGTCACAAAGTGAACTGGAGAATAAAAATTATGCCGTAACATTAAGAGGGTCAGATAGGCCAGCAGACACAGTGTGAAACGTACATTCATTACCACTTATTCTTGAGTTGCTTTGTCTTCACAGCCAAGCAGGATTTTTGCTTTAGTCATTTGGATAAACTAAAGCTGGATCAGTCTAGTAATTGCTGACTATAAATGATGAAAGTTCTAAAGAGAATCTGTAAGTTTACAGAAACTAATATTAAACGTGCTATCCTGTATTTTCTGCCACACCTATGTGTGGCAATGGTGTAGTTTGCCATTTATTTGGTTTGTCTCAGGTGGATACTAATAAACCCCAGAATACTGCTGTGAAATGTTTATTCATTTTTAGGATGTGAGGCATGAAGCTGCCATCAAATAAAGATAATATCCTAATGCAGGACTTCCCCGGTGGTCTGGTAGTTAAGACTCCAAGCTTCCAATACAGGGGGCATGGGTTCGATCCCTGCTCGGGGAACTAAGATACCATATGCCACGTGGCATGCCCTCCCCCAACCAAAAAAAAAAAAAAAAGAAAAGAAAAAAAATCCTAATGCAAAGGTCAAAATGACTAATTATATCATATTGTTATATGTGCAGACACCAGGTGTCACTGGTGTTGACAGTCTTTCAGGGAAGAGCATTTGACACTGGGAGCCAGTCCATCCTAGGGCAACCCCTGAGCATCAAACAGCTGCTGTTTTAGTAGCAAAAGTAGCAAGCAATGCCTCCTGCAGTATTTGTGAATCTGAAGTGAGAAGTCGTGTTCTCACATCCTCCTTTCTGAGTTTTGCCTGAGGAGGTCACTGCCTCTGACTCTGGGTTTGGGAGAGAGATTTTCAAACATCTTATACATTTAGATGCTGTCCCAGAATGCCCCATCAAGACCTTAACACTTTTTCCATCAACTTTATGTATTTATTTATTTTAACAGGAAAGGTCTTTTTTTTTTTAAACTTTCATTTATTTTATTTCTGGCTGCGTTGGGTCTTGGTTGCTGCACGCGGGCTTTCTCTAGCTCTGGCGAGCAGGGGCTACTCTTCGTTGCGGTGCGCAGGCTTCTCCTTGCGGTGGCTTCTCTTGTTGCGGAGCACGGGCTCTAGGCACGTGGGCTTCAGTAGTTGTGGCGCATGGGCCTCAGTAGTTGTGGCTCCCACGCTCTAGAGCGCAGGCTCAGCAGCTGTGACACATGGGCTCAGTCGCTTTGCCGCATGGGGATCCTCCCGGACCAGGGCTCGAACCCGTGTGCCCTGTATTGGCAGGTGGATTCTTAACCACCGCACCCCCAGGGAAGCCCTCCATCAACGTTGTTTTTAAAGGAAATGGTTTAGAAATAGCCATGTGTTCAGCCGTCGCCAAGGATATTAGTGAGAAAACACCTAAAATATGTACAGCTTATGTCATACCATTGCCTAATAAATTAGTATAAAAAAAGCACAAAATCTCAAGAATACTTAATGATGACGGGATATGTTATCACACTGTAGCAGTGTATAGTCTGGAAATCTTGCCAGAAAATTTTAGGGACAAAATTCAACAGTTCTTTTCACATGCCATACAAATATCACGGGTGTCCAGATGTGGAAAACCTGTTTGGATGCCCAGACTGGGGACACGTGGGGTCATCACCGAGATACTCTCTACCAATTTTTAAAACAATTTTCAAGTACAGGAAGGTACAAACAATCCTACAATGTACTCTATGTGCCCCTCCCTGAATTTTAATAGCGACCAACATTTTGCAAGACTTTTTTTTTTCCTTTAGAAACCTCTCCCCCAAATATTTTTAGAAGTATTAAAAAAAAAAATCCCAGACATCATGTCATTTCACCTGTAAATATTGTCCACGTGCAACTTTAACTTCTAAGGACTTTAAAAAATTAACCACCATTCCCCCAACACCAACAAAATTAACAATCACTTAACATCGCCTATATTCATATTTCCAGTCTGTATCCAAATTACCCTGATTGTTTCGAGGATGTTTTTCTTTTTTGTTTTGGAATAGAGAATGTTTTTCTATGGCTGGTTAGTTCCTATAAGGATCCAAATAAGATCAATAAAGACAAATACTGCATGGTATCACTTACATCTGGAATCTTAAAAAAAAAAAAAAGTAAAACTCATAGAAAAAGAGTAGAAAAGTGGTGGATAGGGGCAGGGGGTGGGGGAAATAGGGAGAGTTTGGTAAAAGGGTAGAAACTTAGTTTTAAGCTGAACAAGGTCTGAGGATCTAACAGAACATGCATGGTGACTGTAGTTGATAACACTGTGGTGTATAATTGAGATTTGGGAAGAGAGTAGAATTTAAATGTTCTCACCAAATATACATACGGTGATGGATGTGTTAATTAAGTCAATGGGGTAATCTTTTCACAATGCGGGCATATATCAAATCATGATGTACACTTTAAATGTCTGACAATTTTGTCAGTTATACCTAAATAAAGCTGAAAAAATAATATCAATACACAGCACCCTTTGGTTTAGCACTTAAGTCTCTCTTATTCTGCAACAGCCCTCTTCCACCCCACTCTCTCTGCGTCATTGATTTGATGGAGAGACTAGAATGTCCTCGGTTCTAGATTTGGCCAGTTGCTTCCTCTGCTGGCCTTTGTTCTTTGGCTTTTTCTTGTAAACCGGTATTTAGATCCAGAGGCTTGGTGACCTTCAGGTTCAGTTATCCATGGGTGGTGCTGAGTTCTCCCTGCACCCAGTCATGAGGCACTTGTCTGGTCACCCTGCTCTTGGTGTGGCTAGACTGTGATCGGTGGGGTCAGGTGAGGTCAGCCTGATTCTCCTTTATAATGATCCCCATCACTTTGCTTTTTTTTTTTTTTTTTAACATTAATTGATTACTACTGCATAAATCCACTATTTCACTGCACTTGGCAAAATAACGATTCCCTAATTTTGTCATTTCTGGAATTCCTTTATAAAAAGGACTCTATCAATTATTTAGGAACCCTGAAATAAGGACTCTTTCTCTATTTATAGATGCTCAGAATAGCGTGTTATTGCACTAGCAACCCTGAAGGTGTCCAGAGTGGGGTACTTTGGGGTATCATTATGAAAGCATATATATGATGTATTTTAATTCACTGCAGTTACTGTTTCTACACTAAAGCCATTACACCTTAGGCAGCCTCTTCAAGTTGTCTCCTATGTCCTTTTGACACAATCCAATTCCTCTTTGATAGACTTCTTGCTTTCTGGTGCACTAAGACCTCCCAGGCTCATCTTACACATTTGCTGGACCTAAAAACAATTATTTCTCTAAGAACCCTTGGTTCTTGTTAGTGGGAAATCTGACCACCAAAATTTGACTTTTATAAGAAACATTGTTCTTGCGTCATGGGCATAAACATTGCACATTGTATCTTTTATTTTCTCAAAACTCCCAAAGTATTTGAAAAAGCTAGACATATAAAACCTTAAAATGGACTTTTCAAGGTTTGGTAAGCCAATCTGTTACTTCTGTAACACTTTAAAAATTTTATGTACACTTAGAGATAGCATGTGTAAGTGTTTTCATTTACGCCTTCATAAATTTTATTTAAATTTTTTTGCTTTTCTGAATCAGGAAATACGTACACCAGTGTTCACTCGGCAATTGCAAAATGTAAGAACAATATAGTTTAAGGGATGATATTTTTAATCAAGCAATGATCTTTTCTTATTTTTAATGATTTGAAAAAATCATTTGTGAATCTGCTTTTCTTAAGCTAGTATTTCTATAATGGAACATTCAGTGCTAAGGTTTGAAGTAGGTTTTTAGTTATAATTTAGAAGCCTAGCATGCAAAGAGCTCTACTTTGTCTAAATATCTTTCAAAACAGTGCAATTCCTCAGTCAACTAACGCTGGAAACTTCAGCACTATTAGAATCTGCCTAAAATCTCTAAGTTCTCTTCACTGCCCGAGGTGCAAAAGTCTCCACATAATCCTGTCTTTTTTTTTTTTTTTTTTTGCCTCACTGATTTTGATTACTTGAGCTCCAGTAAGGTATATTCCAAGGCTTAATGTTACTTCAGCCCTTAAGCATGTGGGGCCAGTGTAGTGCTAATTAATACTTTGGAATAAAAGTGCCAGAGAGTCTCATGAGCACACCCAGCCTTAGATGCTACAGATGGGGGGAAACTAGGTTGGATTGGAGAATCAGCAGTCTCCTCCTCTGGTCCTCTCTGCATTTGATTTCAGCTCTGGGGTACTGGCTGGTCCAATTCAAGAACTGAAATTGGCCTAACTGGATATGGCTCATTCTTTCTCTCTCTCTCTTTCTCACTTCTACTGCCCTTTGACTCATACAGGCCATTCATTTTTAGGTTTTATGTACAGCACTTTTCATTATCAAATAGGATCTCTTGTGGCCTTCTGGAAATACCTGTCAACTTAGAGGGGGTTTGTTGCTGCTTTTCTCTTATGAAATAAAAGCAAACCTTATATAACACTTACTCTGTGGGCCAGACAGAGTTCTAAGCACTTCACATAGATCAACTGACAACAGCCCAGTGACAAGCTTACTGCTATCAGTCCCATTTTATAGATAAGAAAATTGAGATACCTGGAAGAGATTAACTTGCCCAGCGGGGGTCGCACAAACAATTAAGGGCAGGGCTGTGATTTGGACCCAGGCAATGTGGTTGCCACTAGTCTCTGAGCCACTCAGTTTGATGCAGAATTAGCTTCTGTGAGCTGGAGCCATGAGGGGTCCTGGGTCTTCGTTGGATGGTCTGGAACTGTGATAATAGTATAAAGCCCTTCTCGGTTACTATAATGGAGTGAATTTCTAAATGAAACAAATCAACACACATGTAGGTCTCTGATAAATAAAATGGATACTTTAGATTGTCCTTGAAGGAAATAAAGTGGAAGATTATATATTAGAGTGACTGTGTTCTACATCCACTGATGTTTCTGGGATACAATTTGAGAGAATACCAAGCTAAATATTGAAAGGTACAAACCAAAGGAATGTTATATTAGAAAGTATGGACTAAGACTCCGGATGAATCACAATGTATAAAGAAATATTCTCACCCAGAACCAGGAAGCTGAGAGTACCACGACCTACACAGAAAAGCTGATCAATTCTCCCCACCAGACCCTGACTTCTACATGTTATTCTCTACACAACTAGAAGTTACTGAAGTCAAAACAGAAAGCCTGCTGGCCCTGAAGCAGAGTGGAGATGCAGGAAAATGACGCACTTTGCCCCAGTCCTGGGCCTGTGCATCTTGCTGCCGAGTTTTCTAGGCATCAGCGTGAAGTCACTCCCACATGCCATTGGGTCCTGTGGCACTGAAATACCTGGCGTTGACGAGGCAGAGACCACCAGCCTCTAGCAAGGCTTGGGACCCAGGTCTCTGAAGGTGAAAGGTCACAGCCTCACCTCACAACACTGTCTCGGGTCTGTTTCTTATTACCCAATAATTTCCAGAAGGTTTCCCAGGAGCAGCACCGAGGGAAGGAGGCTCCGAGGAGGAGAGCCAGTGGCCTCCGTGCAGCATCTTTTCAGTGACTGAGAGTGAGACGGGCCTGGGGGTCAGGAGGAGGGCGGCCATCTCCCCCCATCCCGGCCCCAGGTTGAGTGTTGCTGTCAGAGTGACCTGGCCACTCCTCAGAGGACACAAGCTTATTGTGAGGAGATAGGAGGAAAAGAGAGCTCTGCTGTCAGAAGGGCCACTGCCTCTCAGAAGCTGCTGGCTGGAGCCTTGAGCAGCCCAGTCCCCCAAGAGGAAAGGTGCAAACCACATCCATGGACCCGAGGTGAAGGACCACCATTAAAAATAAATAAGAAACTCCAAATGTGTAAATCCGATATAAGCCAAACCATATGGCATAAAATGAAAACACTTTCTCCGCATTCTTTTGGTCACATTGTTTCCTAGTAGATTTTATCCGTAGGAAGGTATTAACACACCTTGGGTCCTGGAGCTTCTCCCCTTATCCATGACCTTGATAAGACGAGCAGCTCAATGACCCTCCCACTGTTTGTGCAGCTCTGTGTGTGAGAGAATGTTGAGTGTGTAGAAGTGCTAAAATCCTGGGGTAGCACCTCATACATTAGCGGGCTTCCCTGCCAAACAAAGTCATTTTTCAGACAAGTCATAACGGAGCCTAAAACACAAGTGTTGCAGTGTTTGCTCCAAATGAGGCAGTGGCCAGGGGACCGCCGCCCCTGACATCATTTCTGACGCAGCCAGCGCGGGTTTGCTATCTGATTAGGGCTCCGCCACCGTGGTGCCAGACTCCCTCCTGAAGTGAAGTGGCGGAGGGCAATTAGTGTGTCAGAGTTACCAGAAGGTGAGGGCGTCTGCTGCAAGTTTCCTTCGGAGAGCCTCAGCTGGAATTGCCTTTGATGCTTTCCAAGAGGATCTTCTGAAGCTGTTTATGGAGTTTGGCAGTAGGTAAAGATGAGCTTCCAACAGGAAACTCAGCCAGCATCAGAAGTGAAGGTGACCTGGAGGGTGCAGACGTTTATGTACAAATGCGGTCAAATAGCTGACTTGCTGAAAGGATGCTCCGCGGTCTCCCGGGGAAACAAAGCAGCCGTATCCCTTTATCTCTAAAGGCTGAATTTTCACTTGGCTGAGCCCTTGACCCAGCACCCGGTACCAGAGAATCATAACCTCTCTCACTGTCAATTTATTTACCTTAAACAATAAGAGAAGTGCTATACACTTCACTGACGCATGGGAAAATTGTGTAGAAAAATACCAAAATGTGTTTTGAGATTATTTGATGAAAGGATGATATATATATGTGTGTGTGTGTGTGTGTGTGTGTGTGTCTTACTTCTGTAATGTGTTCTTTTCTCCCCCTCCTCCTCCTGGCCTGTCAGCTGCTACATACATAAAACTTATCATAACTCCCAACCTCTTCATTTCCACTTTCCAGGCAAACTTTTGGATGTGTAGATGGAAGATTCTGTGGTGTACCTTTGCTTTATTCAGTTGAGGCAACGCACACAAGAGAATTCTGCAGACCTTAAAGTCAGACAGAAATATCCATTACTATTTTCATTTTTTTTTTATTTTCATTTTTTAATTGAGAAAATACAGTATAAGAATGCATCAGACAAATCTGGACTTGAATCCTGGCTTTGCCCCTGACACATATGTATAGCTTATGCATGCACACACGCACACACTTGTGAGCAACCAGTCACACATATGTGCACACGAACACAGACGTTCCCACTCACGCCTCAATTTGGGGCCAGAAGACTGGGTTTGAGTTCTACCTCCGTTACACAGCAGGTGTGTGACCTTGAATAAGAGACTAAACATCTGTGTCTCTGTCTCCTCATTTGTAAATCAGGAACAATGACAGTACCCATCTCACGCCCTTACAAGGTGGTGGTAAAGATTAAATCAACGAGCTACTCAGAACAGTGCTTGGCACGTAGTAAATGCTACATATTTATTTGCTATTAACATTAAGGGGACAAACAGCACGGTTAGGAGAGAGATTTCTTTCCCAACATGGCTTTTAATGAAATTTTCCACATGTAAAGGGGAGAAGGAAACGTGAATTAACACAAATTTTAATGGGTCAGATCATCTTAATACCGCACACGGAAAGGCTGCATAGTTTTCACAGCGAATGCCGGGCTTTTCTGGTTTACCCACAGGGAGGGCCAGGCCTGTGCACCAGGGAATTTCAGGAGAAATGTGAGGCCACAGCGGGTAAACACTGTAAGTGCCTCAAGGTTCGTTTCTAGCTGTTCTCCTAAGAGTTTAATGGATGCAATTATCTGCTTTCTCAGAAATCTGGGGGATTGGGTGGGGCCTCTCAATGTGAAAGAAAATAATCCTCACCATTTAATATCTACTTTCTTGAGTGATGGAATATGCAGGGTCACCATTCTCGTTGCTGCTCTATTTCCTGCATACCAACCCCTTAGTATGGCTGTATCATTTTGTGTTATATTTAGAGTTGCGTTAGGTTCATACAAACTGTTTAAAAATGTTTATTGCTTCTCAGATTTTCTCTCTCTAATTATGATGTGCTTTGGACAGATAAACAGACCTTGATTTGGACTTTGGGCTGAATAATCAGCCATTTGGAGGTGCTAAGAGAAAAATGAGGAATATGTACTAAGTGGTGGAACTAGTGGGGTTTAAAGAACCACTAAGTCCCAAAGTAACAACCTTGGCTATTAATTCTGATTTATTCTTCATCACAGCCCATCCTAACCTTGATTTCCAGCAGGCTTAAAGAGAGATGTTCCATCAGCTTGTAGTGAAACTTCCTATTTAAAAAAAAAAAAAATTCTCCTTTGACATACAGTATGTAATGCTGGCTCTATATGATACTTTAATATGTAAATCTTTGCACCTTTGATTTCTAAATAGAAATTTATTTCTGCCTCTTCTCTCTTCTACAACCTACTGCCAGAGGCCTTCCTTAAGGGTTCACATCCCTTTACTTTGACTCATGGAGATACGGTGTGCCTGCCTTCCCTCAATTGTAAATTTTTAGTTACACACATTATCAACTCATCAACTGCTTCTCATTTTTATCAAGGAGTATGACCTGCTCAAAGTTTTTAGATGAATACAATAAAGACTTACATTTACCCAATTAACCATTTCTTTTTTTGAGATGCCTCCACCAAAATAGTGTGATATAAATTGCTTCCTGAAAAACTTTGGAGTTACACTAGATTATAGCTTAAACATTTATATGCAAACCAAACTTTAAAAAGGGTTTAAATGGGAATAAATGATGGACAGGTAATCCATTTTTTGATGACCTATGATGTCTCAGGCACTACTACTCTTTATTTAAATTATTTTACTTAATCCCCACAACAAGCATGTGAGAAATTCAGGTATAGGGGCAAGGAATTGTTGAAAATCAGTAAATTGCGCTCATTGTAAGGGCTGGAGATGAGATTTTATGCTAGATATAAATAACTAAATATTCTTTTTTTCTAATATAGAAGTCTTTATGAATATTTCAAGCATACTATTTACTTTTAGTACTATTTTTTCAATCAACAGAATTTATTAAGGACTGAGTATACACAGTGAATGCTTTATGATAGCACTGGAAAAATGAAAAATCTGATTCCTATCTTCAAAGATGGGAATTTGGAGAAAAACATACAATCCACGCCTTCGATGACCACAACACTCTATAAAACATGGGAGAGACAAATAGGGGTAAAGACAACTGGGTTAGTTCTCATTTATGGAAAACCTCCTGGAAGAGGGGTGAATTACACGAGGCCCTCAAAGGTGGACAGGAATATAATGGCAGGAGGATCTATCACCAACTTGGGGTTGGCGCTCAGCATACTGCATTCAGCGGACAGTAGGAAGGTCCCCCCACTAGGGATGTGCTCAAATCAAAGAGCTGTGAGAGGGTGGAGGGTATATGACCAATTTGATCAGTACTGGAACGATCGGTAGGAAGTCTGGACTTAAGGATATAAACACAGAAGGTAATATTAGAATTTTATGAGCACCAACGTATCTTAGTGATGGAAGTATTTAAAAATATTGTAGGGCCAGGGCTTCCCTGGTGGCGCAGTGGTTGCGCGTCCACCTGCCGATGCAGGGGAACCGGGTTCGCGTCCCGGTCTGGGAGGATCCCACATGCCGCGGAGCGGCTGGTCCGGAGCCTGTGCTCCGCAACGGGAGAGGCCACAGCAGAGGGAGGCCCGCATACCACAAAAAAAAAAAAAAAAAAATATTGTAGGGCCAAAAGGGACTAAAATGTTGATGCAGTTAGGAAGATAATTGGGGCGATTTAGGCTCGAGGTGATAAAATCTGGTTCAAGATGACAGTGACTTATATAAAGGGGGAAAATAGAATCCAGTGATTCATTAAAACTATGAGATCTAGTGGAAAGTTCCAGTGGTAATTGTTTGATTTGGAAAAATCGTTTTGCAATTTATTTGATTTTACAGGAGAACCGTGTTACCTAATCCAATTGGTACTGGTGTTTGGTTGCGCAACCACAGAGTTAAAGAAAAGAATCATTAGGAAATGATATAAACATGTGGTTTGAACATTTAGTTATCTTGAAAACATTTATTGCATAAATGTTCATGCATTTACCAACATTTGGTGCAATTCCAAGCCTTTTCTTTGATGGATATGTCCACTGGAGTTCTAAATCATCCTTCTTGTATAAATCATACCCTTAGGGCATTACTTACAATTTCAGGTTGTTTTTCTTCGAATGAATTAAAGACTGTTACAAACCAATATGATCAAAAAAATTCACCTACATTTTGATTTCCCTCCCAATCTCTCAAAGTTATCTCACCTACACCACCCTTCAACAGCAATCATTTCAGTGACAGTTTTATTAAATCCTTCGAAACGATTCCCTTTAGTTTTCAAAGAAAGATATCTTTCTTTTTGCTCTAATGTTTCATTGATTTATTTGATATCTAACTACATTACGTACATATAATAACAAGTACAACTGCCATAAATAGGTTTAGAAAAAACACAGCTGACTTTTGGTTTAAATATGACTCAACTAGAATCCACAAGAGTGCAAACAAAAGCTCCCAGGTGGGATGGGAGCTTTCAGGGGGCTCTCAGCAGCAGTCACTGTGTTGTTTTGATAGCATGAGTCATTAGTTAATCCAGCAAGTTAGAAAGGAGAGACTGGCGAAGAGCTTGTATTGTCCTATACAGAACACAATCCTCTAAAAGCTAGACGGTAACTGATATTTCTCATAGTTACCATGTGCATTAAAATGGAGCCTGGAGTGAAGGGTTTCTCATTTTATAAGGAGTATAGCTTGACTTTAAACATATAGACCTTCCACATTTTCTTTTGGGGAACTTCCAGTTCAACAGAGAGTAAATGCCAACTCTAACAATTTTTAAATTTGTAGCAAAATTGAGGCAGCAAGCAGATAAGAAATGAGATAGAACTTGACATTGTAAGGTAAAAGTTTAAAAAATGTGTTTGAGCCACAATTTTATTCATTTCCCACATTCTTTAGAGGTTAATCCACATGAACACCTGTTGACTTTTTTAAACTATATCTTTTCCAACATTTATAAAATTATGAAATATTTATTTGCAAGAACCACTTTAGGAAATTTTTTTTAGAGCTTTCAGAAACATGAAATAAATCGATCATTCCGATTTCCCAAATAAGTGAAGTTAAGCTGAAAAGTTATCGCTAATTTCCTTGAAGTCATCCATCAGGTTGACAAAAGCAAAGATTATAATGAAGCATAAGATACTTAATCCACGTATACTACTTGCATTAAGTATCTTATGCTTCATTATAGTTAATCCATCTTATCCTTTGACATGATACCCCTCTATCTGTTCTCCCATCTCACTCTCTTTTAAATCTAAGACTTTCACTGATAGATCTGAATGGCAGAGCCTCGGTCACATGCCAGCTCCTACTACATGGCAGGCTGGTTAAGTCCATTCCTGACTTCCACTTTGGCATTCCATGTCCATAAATTAGAAAGCACCCAAACACAGGGAGTTAAAATTACAGATTGCGACAATTGAACACAACAGCTGATTTCAGATCATGCCATCTCATGCCAAAATAAATCTTTTTCAAGGGTAAAGGATAAAAATGTGAATATCTCAACTCTCTATTTTAAAATATAATCCAATTCAACAGACTGACATATCTTGAAAAGAAATCAATAGAAGGAACGTTGAGTGCATTCATCATGGAAGTGTATCTCCACCATAGTTCATCTTTCAAGCCCCTCTATGTGATAACCATGTCACATCGAGTGTTTTATAAATTGGGTGATTCTCAAAAATCCATTTTAGTGGGTATATGTCATTTAGTGAGCATCAGGATGGCCATTTACAGCTTTTAGGTCTCTCGGAGATTTTTAATTATGACAGGATGGGTAGGCATGCAGTGCAATGCCAAAACCCGGCCATACATTACTTGTACTTAAGAAGCAGGGGAGTTTGGAGCTGAGTACTTTAGCTGATAAAGCACACATTTTTCACCTACCAGACCTCAGTTCCACTTGGCTCTGATTTCTTAAGTAAATTAATTTTGTTCTATCAATGATGCTACCATTAGTTGATAATCCAGGAGGCATGCCATGCATATTTCACCCTTCGCTGGCTTCTTACTGTTTCTGAACATCGGCTGAATATAAAAAGGAGAAATTTTGGATGTGCTTGGAGACCCACTACCTTTAGCTTTAGCTCAGAAATTGTACAAGTTTGGTGAATGTGCCAGCAGTTTTGAGCAGGACCTGGGAGGTAGTTGGAGTGATTATTCTAATTTGTATAAGGGAAAAAAATATTAGCAGATTTAACTAAAGTGTCCCATGTTCACTGAATTGAGAATGAATTTGTGTTTCTAATATTAACTTTGTGAGGATACCAATTACTGTTGGAGTTCTAGTGTTGTGTGTTTGTCTCCCACTCGGGCCTGGAAAGTCCCTCAGGTTAGGATGAAAGCCTAACACCTAGTGCAGTGTTTAGCATGTAGTTTCTGCTTAAAATGGGGCGGGCGGGGCTTGAGGTGGGAACAGAGGTCTCATGTTTATGAGGACCAGATGAACCCACTAAGAACATTATCAAAGAGGACTTGGGAATTAATGATCAAACAACAGAATACAAGAATTAAGACTCTGAAAAGGTAATGCAAGAAGCTTTCCAGGAGTACCTCAGATAGACAAGAAGCTCATGCAGAAAGAAGAAATAATCAGATGTCTATCTATGCTTTTTTCCTGGGCTGCTGACTGAGTGGAAGGCCGAGAGTACAGGGCACATTCGGGTGGGTGCTTTTAGGGTCTACTCAAACATCCCACAACTCAGCCTGGGGAAAACTTATAACAAGTTCTTTGAATGTGGGAAATTAGGAAACTAAAAAAGATCACCCTTCCAGGCGTCATAATCAGGGAGGGAGAACTCAGCTCTGAAGCCTTTGGGACCTTTAATAACAGGCTGTAAGGACAGAGAAAGCCCCATGGTCTACCCCAGTGACACACCCTCGCTACAGGGCTGGCCTTGCAAGGCCGGCAAGGCATTCCCAATCACAGGCTACACTTGGGCTTGATCAGGAGACAGTGTGACTCACCAGGAGGGACTATACTGGCTGAATGTGACATTAACAACCCATCACGGCCAACGGTGGTTGAGAAGAGAAGTTCCACGGGCAGCAGCAGGGAGAAAGCGTGAGCCACTTGGATTCCATCTGGGAATAGGGATGGCCTTTTGGGGGAAAAGTCCAATGATGCTTCTGGCCTCCAACCTGTTCAGGGCCACTTTTTTCATCTTAAATGATTGAAAGTCGGGAGGCGTCTTTAGGAACAACATAATGATACAATCGTGTTTTAGAATTGTAAAATAGTATTAGTAATTCTAATCCCTTTATGTCCTAAAATATGTACAGCTTTACCGAGTAGAGATATAGAACTAGTCATAATTCGCATCTGGTCAGACACAGGTTTTAGAGAGAAGAGTGGTGTGACCAACATAGAAAGCGTTCTGTTTTGACTTGATTGTACGAGACAGCTTTTGGGAGGTCAGAGAGAAGAGTTGAAAAAGGGATGTTTAATTCCTGAAAACTTTTCTGTCCTATTTGAGACCGTGAATATTAGCAAAAGAAAAAAATTTTAAAAAGCTAATAAAAGTTGTGCTCACTTCGGCAGCACATATGCTAAAATTGGAATGACACAGAGAAGATTAGCATGGCCCCCGTGCAAGGGTGACACACAAATTCGTAAAGGGTTCCACGTGTTTTTGGACTGGGAGTTTGGGGTTAGTAGATGTCAGCTATCACATATAGAATGGATGGACAACAAGGTCCTACTGTATAGCACAGGGAACTATATTCAATATCCTGGGAAAAACCGTAATGGAAAAGAATATAAAAAAGAATGCATGTATATGTATAACTGAGTCACTTCACTGTACAGCAGAAATTAACACAATATTGTAAATCAATTATACTTCAATTAAAATAAATAATAAATAAAAGAAAGAAAATAAATAAAAAGAAAAAAGTTGATATTGATTACATATTGAAATGAAAATGCTTGGGATATATTGGGTTAAATAAAATATATTAATAAAGTAAAAAAAAAAAAAACTAGTAAAAGTCACTCTGCTGAAGAATGTAATTCACCTAAATCACAGCATTCCAAATTCTGAACCCTTTTTAAACACACGGTTTGCAAATAATTAATAACCTGGAAACTGTGACAGATTGTGGATTCTGAAAACAGAAAACCCCTTTTTAAACAAAAAAAATTCTTGAGTATTTCTCTATGTACTGTTCATATTACGTTTTCCTATCTATCCTGTCCCTGGTTGACTTGAATTGGGTGGCAAAAGCATATTTGATTATGTTAGATTTCTGCCCTAAGGTTAATGAGTAATGTTTGTGATCTGAAACAGGTATATTACGTTGATTGTGTCAGGAATGCCCCCCGCTGTGCAAAAAAGGTGTCAAAATGCCAATAACCAAGTGTGTGGGGAGGTGATAGGGACTATATCTGGCTACTTGGTGGGCAGATCATAAACTCTTAATAAGCGGCACTTGGGCTCGGACAACACCATAATTCGTCCACATATGTCTTTTCCTCTGCACCACCAAACCCCATCAACTCGCAGCCTGCGGCTTTAAACGTTTCCCTGAGCAAATCTCAAGGTATTTCTTTCTGACTCCCCTGTAAATAGGTGGTGAAGAGAGAAGTCTCCTTCGCTTTCAAAAGTCTATATTAAAACTCCAATGCAGCTCATCCAGTTACATCTTTTTAAAAATAAATTACACTTGGGCTTCCCTGGTGGCGCAGTGGTTGAGAGTCCGCCTGCCGATGCAGGGGAACCGGGTTCGCGCCCCGGTCCGGGAGGATCCCACGTGCCGCGGAGCGGCTGGGCCCGTGAGCCACGGCCGCTGAGCCTGCGCGTCCGGAGCCTGTGC